>NC_082736.1:36286008-36578508 GCF_030144855.1 Hypanus sabinus
AGGGTGCAGAGGAGACTCACCAGGATGCTGCCTGGATTAGAGAGGGTGCAGAGGAGATTCACCAGGATGCTGTCTGGATTAGAGAGGGTGCAGAGGAGACTCACCAGGATGCTGCCTGGATTAGAGAGGGTGCAGAGGAGATTCACCAGGATGCTGCCTGGATTAGAGAGGGTGCAGAGGAGATTCACCAGGATGCTGCCTGGATTAGAGAGGGTGCAGAGGAGACTCACCAGGATGCTGCCTGGATTAGAGAGGGTGCAGAGGAGATTCACCAGGATGCTGCCTGGATTAGAGAGGGTGCAGAGGAGATTCACCAGGATGCTGCCTGGATTAGAGAGGGTGCAGAGGAGACTCACCAGGATGCTGCCTGGATTAGAGAGGGTGCAGAGGAGATTCACCGGGATGCTGTCTGGATTAGAGAGGGTGCAGAGGAGACTCACCAGGATGCTGCCTGGATTAGAGAGGGTGCAGAGGAGACTCACCAGGATGCTGCCTGGATTAGAGAGGGTGCAGAGGAGATTCACCAGGATGCTGCCTGGATTAGAGAGGTGCAGAGGAGATTCACCAGGATGCTGCCTGGATTAGAGAGGGTGCAGAGGAGATTCACCAGGGTTCAGCCTGGATTAGAGAGGGTGCAGAGGAGATTTACCAGGATGCTGTCTGGATTAGAGAGGGTGCAGAGGAGATTCACCAGGGTTCAGCCTGGATTAGAGAGGGTACAGAGGAGATTCACCAGGGTTCAGCCTGGATTAGAGAGGGTACAGAGGAGATTCACCAGGATGCTGCCTGGATTAGAGAGGGTGCAAGGAGATTCATTAGGATACTGCCTGGATTAGAGAGGGTGCAGAGGAGATTCACCAGGGTTCAGCCTGGATTAGAGAGGGTGCAGAGGAGATTCACCAGGATGCTGTCTGGATTAGAGAGGGTGCAGAGGAGATTCACCAGGATGCTGCCTGGATTAGAGAGGGTGCAGAGGAGATTCACCAGGACGCTGTCTGGATTAGAGAGGGTGCAGAGGAGATTCACCAGGTCGCTGTCTGGATTAGAGAGGGTGCAGAGGAGATTCACCAGGACGCTGTCTGGATTAGAGAGGGTGCAGAGGAGATTCACCAGGACGCTGTCTGGATTAGAGAGGGTGCAGAGGAGATTCACCAGGATGCTGCCTGGATTAGAGAGGGTGCAGAGGAGATTCACCAGGACGCTGTCTGGATTAGAGAGGGTGCAGAGGAGATTCACCAGGATGCTGCCTGGATTAGAGAGGGTGCAGAGGAGATTCACCAGGATGCTGCCTGGATTAGAGAGGGTGCAGAGGAGATTCACCAGGATGCTGCCTGGATTAGAGAGGGTGCAGAGGAGATTCACCAGGACGCTGTCTGGATTAGAGAGGGTGCAGAGGAGTTTCACCAGGATGCTGCCTGGATTAGAGAGGGTGCAGAGGGGATTCACCAGGATGCTGCCTGGATTAGAGAGGGTGCAGAGGAGATTCACCAGGATGCTGCCTGGATTAGAGAGGGTGCAGGGGAGATTCACCAGGATGCTGCCTGGATTAGAGAGGGTGCAGAGGAGATTCACCAGGATGCTGCCTGGATTAGAGAGGGTGCAGAGGAGATTCACCAGGATGCTGTCTGGGTTAGAGAGGGTGCAGGGGAGATTCACCAGGATGCTGCCTGGATTAGAGAGGGTGCAGAGGAGACTCACCAGGGTGCTGCCTGGATTAGAGAGGGTGCAGAGGAAATTCACCAGGATGCTGCCTGGATTAGAGAGGGTGCAGAGGAGATTCACCAGGATGCTGCCTGGATTAGAGAGGGTGCAGAGGAGATTCACCAGGATGCTGTCTGGGTTAGAGAGCAAGGCTTATGAGGAGAGGTTGAGCGAGCTCAGGCTTTCTTCAGAGTGAAGGAGAACGAGAGGTGACTTGATGGAGATGTACAAGATGATAAGAGACACAGATCAAGTGGACCGCCAGGGACTTTTTCCCAGGGCAGAAATGGCTAATATGATAGGGTACAATTTTAAGATGGCTGCAGTAAAGTATGGGGGGGGATGTCAGAGATACATTTTTTTTTACGCTGAGAGTGTTGGGTGTGTGGAATACCCTGCCAGGGGTGGCGGTAGAGGCTAATGGAGGATAGTAAAACTGGAGGGCTGTGTCAGAGGGAAGGGTTAGAATGATCTTGAGTAGTTTAAAGGGTCAGCATGACATTGTGGGCTGAAGGGCCCACACTGTACTGTACTGATCCACGTTCGCGGCCACGCCAGATGCACTGCTGACTGACTGGTGTCCGGTGTGTGGCTTCTCCGCAGGAGGCGGTCCTGACCACGATGGACATCGTCAACGATGGATTTGGCTTCATGCTGGCCTTCGGGGACCTGACCTGGGTCCCCTTTACCTACAGCCTGCAGGCCCACTTCCTGGTGTCTCACCCACAAGAGCTCAGCCCCGCCGGGGCAGTGGCCATCATCCTCCTCAACGGTAGGTGTGCCTGCAGCTCGCTGTGCTCCGCTGTCCCCCAATCGTCTTCTCCAGTTCAAGTTTACTGGTTGTGTACGTGTACACAGCCAAACGAAACGGCGTTCCTCCCGCCCGCCGTGCGCCCACACGACATGCATCGCACCCGGCGCACAGAACAAAACATTACCACAAATGAGTTTGTAAAATGTAATTTAAACGCAGGTTGTGTGCAGCACGCGTAAATGGTACACAGCTCGGTGTCCTGGTGACGAGAGCTCAGTGGTGGCAAGGTGTTCATTACTGTCACAGCCCGGGTGTAGAAGTCGACAGTCTGACAGAGCCAGTCCCGATGCTCCTGTACCTCCTCCCTGACGGCAGTGGGTCAGAGAGATTGTGGGATGGACGGTCGGGATCCTCAACAATGCTTCAGGCCCTACGTGTACAACACTCCCAGTAAACGTCACAAACGGGGGGAGAGGGGGGAAGAGGGTTTGAGACCCTGGTGATCTTCACGACATTTTTACTGTCTTGTGGTCGGTGCCCTGTAGCTTCAGTACTGCACAGCGAATCAGAATCAGGTTTAATATCACCAGCGCATGGTCGTGAAATGTGTTAACAACGCGATACGTAACAATAGAAAACTGCCAATTGCAGGCGATGTTTATAGTGAAATCAGTCAGATGAGTGGTGCAAAAATGGAAATAATAAAGTAGTGAGGTAGTGTTCATGGGTTCAATGTCCGTTCAGAAATCGGATGGCAGAGGGGAAGAAGCTGTCCTTGAATCGCTGAGTGTGTGTCTTCAGGCTCCTGTACCTCCTCCCTGATGGCAGAGGGGAAGAAGCTGTTCCTGAATCGCTGAGTGTGTGTCTTCAGGCTCCTGTACCTCCTCCCTGATGGCAGAGGGGAAGAAGCTGTTCCTGAATCACTGAGTGTGTCTTCAGGCTCCTGTACCTCCTCCCTGACGGCAGAGGGGAAGAAGCTGTCCTTGAATCGCTGAGTGTGTGTCTTCAGGCTCCTGTACCTCCTCCCTGATGGCAGAGGGGAAGAAGCTGTTCCTGAATCGTTGAGTGTGTGTCTTCAGGCTCCTGTACCTCCTCCCTGATGGCAGAGGGGAAGAAGCTGTTCCTGAATCACTGAGTGTGTCTTCAGGCTCCTGTACCCCCTCCCTGATGGCAGAGGGGAAGAAGCTGTTCCTGAATCGTTGAGTGTGTGTCTTCAGGCTCCTGTACCTCCTCCCTGATGGCAGAGGGGAAGAAGCTGTTCCTGAATTGTTGAGTGTGTGTCTTCAGGCTCCTGTACCTCCTCCCTGATGGCAGAGGGGAAGAAGCTGTTCCTGAATCACTGAGTGTGTGTCTTCAGGCTCCTGTACCCCCTCCCTGATGGCAGAGGGGAAGAAGCTGTTCCTGAATCATTGAGTGTGTGTCTTCAGGCTCCTGTACCTCCTCCCTGATGGCAGAGGGGAAGAAGCTGTTCCTGAATCGCTGAGTGTGGGCCTTCAGGCTCCTGTACCTCCTCCCTGATGGAAGCAATGAGGAGAGGGCATGTCCTGGTGATGGGGGTCCTTAATGATGGATGTTGTCTTTCTGAGGCATTGCTCCTTGGAGATGTCTTGGACACTACAAAGTCTGGTGCCCGTGATGGAGCTGACTGAGTTTACAACTCTCTGCAGCTTATTTCAATCCTGTCCAGTAGTCACATCCATACCCCTCCCATACCAGACAGTGATGCAGCCAGTCAGAATGCTCTCCATACATCTGTAGCTGCAGCACTGTGTAGGGTCCAGGTTAGATCGTCAGAGAGACTGGCAGCTAGGAACTTGAAGCTGCTCACTCTCTCCACCTCTGATTCCTCTGTGAGGACTGGTGTGTGTCTTACCCTTTCTGAAACCCACGATTACTGACGCAGTGATGTAGCCGGACAGGGAACTCTGGAGAGTTCTCCCGTAGTGGGATTGGGGTGCCTCATCTCCTCAGGAACTTGACTGATGAGGAAGGTGTTGTGGGTCAACGTTGGATGGTCCACTGTACAACTTTCTGCTCCTCACTCTCCCCACAGCAGAACCATTGATGTGCGATGGAGAGTGGTCGAACTGTGCCTTCCTGAAATTCACGATCATCTCTTTTGTCTTGTCTCCTGGAGCGTTACCTACGTAAGAATTGCGGGCAGGTGACCATTCTGCCCGTTGAACTTTGCTATCCCATTCACCGAGCTCATGGCTGATCTCTGACCTCAGTGTAAAAGACAACAGGTTAAAGATTAGCTCATTGTTCATGAAAGTGTTCTACACAGCGACTGTTCTACACACCTGCCTCTCAGTGTTAGGGCAAACTCTGATTTAAAGATTAATATCAGATGGTGACGAGAGGGGATACTGGGGCGAGATAGATCTGCTGGTTGAGGGGTGTCACAGCAACAACCTGGCACTCAGCATCAGTAAGATCAAAGAACTGATTGTGGGTTTCAGAAAGGGTAAGACACAGGCCAGTCCTCACAGAGGGATCAGAGGTGGAGAGAGTGAGCAGTTTCAACTTCCTGGCTGTCAGTCTCTCTGAAGATCTAACCTGGACCCAACACATCGATACGGCCATAGTGTCCAGGAGATTGAGCAGATTTGATATGTCACCATAACACTCGCAGATTAAATCCACTGTGATTCAGTGTTGTAAAACAATAAAACATGAAAACTTCCGGGGGGGGGGTGAATTTTTATAGATTGTGTGTGTGTGTTTGTGCAGTGCATATGGCACTGCACGGCTGTGCTTCATTAGGAGTTTGAGGAGATTTGATATGTCACCATAACACTCGCAGATTTTTATAGATGCATCGCAGGGAGCATTCTGACTGGCTGCATCACCGTCTGGTACTACTGGGGGCTACCGCACAGAATCAAAATAAACCGCAGAGAGTTGTAAACTCAGTCAGCTCCATCACGGGCACCAGCCTCCGTAGTGTCCGGGACATCTCCAAGGAGCGATGCCTCAGAAAGGCAGAGTCCATCACTAAGGACCCCCATCACCCAGGACAATGCCCTCTTCTCACTGATGCCATCAGGGAGGAGGTTCAGGAGCTCAAAGACCCAAGTACGTTGATTATCAGGGTATTTATAAATTGTACAAACTTGAGATTCACCTGCTTACGGGCGGCCACCGAGCAAGGAACCCAGCATAGCCCGATTCAAGAAAACCCACACCAAATGCGCAGAGGGAGTGGGAAAGAAAACGCAATTCATGCAAACACTGAAAGCAAGCCAGAGCATTGGGAACCAAATCGAGTCCACAGGCCCGGAGCCTCAGCCTCAGTTCACCGCCCAGCGGGGCAAATCACTGCAAAGACCGTAGATAGTCGGCGCACGACACACCCTCAGCGCCATGGAGAAAGGAGGAGACATCGTGGAAGATCGAGCAGAACCCTTGACCTCAGTCCGGACACCCTGCCTTGTCGGTCTGACGAGGCCGGCGTGTGAACTGTCCGAACGGTGGGTCATCGCCTGCGCTAGGATCCAGGCCCCCGCTGCGGCCATACGCTCTGGACCCAGACCTCGCCGCCTAGCCCATGGCACTTGAGCCTCGCAGATCAGCCTGAAGCTTCACTTAATCCAAGCTTGCCTCGCGGACTCCGAAACGCCTCAGCTCTGATACTTCTCCTGATTCGCTCACTCCAGCTCCGTCTCTGACTCTGTCGCAAACGTGCCGCACCCTCACGTTGTCCAGATCCGTTTTCACTTTGACACAGAAGAGTTTTTTCTGTTGGCCAGTGTCAATGAAAGCCAAATTAAATCCACTGTGATTCAGTGTTGTAAAACAATAAAACATGAAAACTTCCGGGGGGGGGAGGGTGAATTTTTATCGATTGTGTGTGTGAGAGTGAGTGTGTCTGTGTGTGTGTCTGAGTGTGTGTCTGTGTGCGCGTGTGAGAGTGACTGTGTGTGTGTGTGTGTCTGTGAGTGTCTGAGTGTGTGTTTGTGTGTGTGTCTGTGTGCGTGTGTGAGAGTGAGTCTGTGAGTGTCTGAGTGTGTGTCTGTGTGTGTGTCTGTACGAGTGTGTGTGTGTGTGTGTGTGTGAGAGAGAGAGTGAGTGTGTGTGAATCTCTGTGTTTGTGTGTGAGAGAGTGAGTGTGTCTGTGAGTCTCTGTGTTTGTGTTTGTGTCTGAGTGTGAGTGTGTGTGAGAGTGAGTGTGTGTATGTCTGAGTGTGTCTGTGTGTGTGCATGTGTGTGTCTGAGTGTGAGTGCGTGTGAAAGTAAGTGTGTGTATGTCTGAGTGTGTCTGTGTGTGTGTGTGAGTGCGTGTGTGTCTGAGTGTGTTTGTGTGTGTCTGTGCGAGTGTGAGTATGTGTGTGTGTCTGTGTGTGAGTGCGTGTGTGTGAGTCCGTGTGTGTGTCTGTGTGAGTGCGTTGTAATTCAGTATTTTTCAATTACATAATTCATTGTACTGCTGTCACAAAGAACAAATTTCACGATGTTTGTTGGTGATATTAAACTGATTCTGATTAAAGTTAAGCTTTATATGTCATGCACACGGCGATAAACACAGACGAATCTGCAGATGCTGGAAATCCAGAGCACAACGCACAAAATGCTGGAGGAACTCAGCAGGTCAGGCAGCGTCTATGGGGAGGAATGGGCAGTTGTTTTGGGCCGAGACCCTTCAACTGAACAGGGAAATGTGTCGTTTATATCGGCAGCCAATGCAGTCCGAGGACGAGCTGTGGGCAGCCCGCAGGAGTCGGCAGTGTAGCATGCCCACAGCTCACTAACCCTGACCCGCACGTCTTTGGACTGTGGGAGGAAACTGGAGCGTGTGGGGGAAACCCACGTGGTCTCTGGGGATAGGACGTGCAAACTCCTTACAGACAGCGGCGGGAACTGAACTCCAGTTGCTGGCACTGTGAAACGTCACACTAACCGCTAAACTGGCATGCCACCGCACAAGACATGGAACTGGCTTTCCAGCAGCAGTACAGTATGATGACATCATTATAATTTACAAAAATTAGTCGTGCAAAATAAAAAGGAACTACGAGGTAATGTTCCTGGACCATGCATGAATCTGACGGCAGAGGGGGAGAAGCTGTTCCTGAATCGTTGAGTGTGTGTCTCCAGGCTCCTGTACCTCCTCCCTGATGGCAGAGGGGGAGAAGCTGTTCCTGAATCATTGAGTGTGTGTCTTCAGGCTCCTGTACCTCCTCCCTGATGGCAGAGGGGGAGAAGCTGTTCCTGAATCATTGAGTGTGTGTCTTCAGGCTCCTGTACCTCCTCCCTGATGGCAGAGGGGAAGAAGCTGTTCCTGAGTCGTTGAGTGTGTGTCTTCAGGCTCCTGTACCCCCTCCCTAATGGCAGAGGGGAAGAAGCTATTCCTGAATCACTGAGTGTGTGTCTTCAGGCTCCTGTACCTCCTCCCTGATGGCAGAGGGGAAGAAGCTGTTCCTGAATCGCTGAGTGTGGGTCTTCAGGCTCCTGTACCTCCTCCCTGATGGCAGAGGGGAAGAAGCTGTTCCTGAATCGTTGAGTGTGTGTCTTCAGGCTCCTGTACCTCCTCCCTGATGGCAGAGGGAAAGAAGCTGTTCCTGAATCGCTGAGTGTGTGTCTCCAGGCTCCTGTACCTCCTCCCTGATGGCAGAGGGGAAGAAGCTGTTCCTGAATCGTTGAGTGTGTGTCTTCAGGCTCCTGTACCTCCTCCCTGATGGCAGAGGGGAAGAAGCTGTTCCTGAATCGTTGAGTGTGTGTCTTCAGGCTCCTGTACCTCCTCCCTGACGGTAGCAACGAGAAGAGGGCATGTCCTGGGTGATGGGGGTCCCTAGTGATGGATGCCACCTTTCTGAGGCATCACCGTTTGAAGATGTGCTCGACGCTGGGGACGCCGGTGCCCACGATGGAGCTGACTGAGTTTAAAATTCTCTGTAGCTTTTCTTGATCCTGTGCAGTAACCCCCCCCCCCCCCAATACCAGACAGTGATACAACCAGGTCCAATGCTGTAGAAATGTACTTGTCTCCAGCGACATGCCAGGTCTCCTGACGTGCTGCCTTCATGGCAGCTCTGGTCAGCGGGCTGTCACGTTGACCTGCGATGATCCTTCTCTTGCGGGGACCTTCCCTTCCGGATCACTGACGCCGTCTCTCCTTGCCGTTGCAGCCCTCGGCTACTACATCTTCCGCAGCGCCAACTCGCAGAAGAACACATTCCGCAGGAACCCCAGCGACCCCAGGGTGGCAGGTATGTCGAGCACGGGATTCAGGCGCGGGGCAGCGCCGCTTTGGCCTGTCATGTACGTCCTGAACCTTTCCCTCATCTACCCTCGTCCCTCATTGGGGGGGCGGGGGGTGGGATTCCCAGACTGGGCCGGCATTTCATTGCCCCCCCCACCCCTCCAGGTTGCACTTGTGCCCACTCCGGGGCAGACAGCTCTCACCTGTGGCTCCAGTAGGTGTTTTATCGCCAGTATGCTGCTTTGACAAGCGGAAAAAACCGGGTGAGGGTAGCTGACGGGCCTCGTGCCCCGGTGAGGCAGGGAGGCGCCTGTCCCAGCGTGTGGACTGGGCGGGTGCGACCCGCCGGCCAGGAGGCCGGTTCTGTAACGGCCCGTGGAGAGCGAAGGGCGTCACGGTCACCCACTGTGACCGGGGAGGACCCCAGTCTGTGACGCTCGTTCGTCCCACTGGACCCCGACTTCCGAGGTCGGGAGAGTGGAGCTGCCCCAGACAACGGGCTTTTCCACTTTACAGCTTTCATCCCGCGCAGGTTTCCCGTCATCGTCGGACACGCTGGACAGTCAACGGGTGGTGGTGGTCTGCTTTGAACCGTTGAGCGGTTGCGTAACCCAGGTGGGAGTCCCTTTGACTTTGGCCCAGTGACGGTGAAGGAACGGCGATGGATTTCCGAGTAGGACAGTGGGCGGTTTGCAGGCCTGTTGTGGTGGTGTGTTCCCTGAATCCTTCCAACCGGCAGAGATGCTGTTTGACTCGTCTCAGAGACGACCCTTCCCTGTTTCAGACCGCAGGCAGAGAGCCGGTGCCGGTGGGACGTTCAGGGGTGATGGCGTACAGGTGGAAAATGGGGAGTGAGTGGGTAATGGGAGGATGGATGAGGGGGTATACAGACTGAGACTAAGACAGGCGAGGGTCGACATGGAAGGGGAGTTGTGGTGATATACAGACAGAATAGTTGACTGGATGTGCAGCCGGAGGAGGACAGGTGAGGCAGAGAATGGGTGATGGGGTGTGCAGATGAGAGGGAGGACAGCCAGGGAGTTGTGTGGCCATGAGTGGGTGATGACTGGTTGAATTCTAACGTGCCTCCCATTCCTCCCCACCCCACCCGGTTTCAGGCCTGGAAACGATCCCCACGGCAACTGGGCGGCAGCTGCTGGTGTCGGGCTGGTGGGGCCTGGTGCGTCACCCGAACTACCTGGGGGACCTGATCATGGCGCTGGCCTGGTCTCTGCCCTGTGGTGAGTGCTGATGGGTGAGGGGATGCGGCTTTGAGAGGGCGAGGGTTCGGTAGGGGTCGGCACCAGTCTGTGGGAGGGTGGGGGCTCCAACCCAGTCTATTCACACCCACACCTCCTGCCTCACACCACCTACACAGAGTGACAGCATCACCTCCCTCAGAAAACAGTTTGATTACACTTATATTTTTATAGCTACTAAAATGCGTCTGACTGCTTTGTAGATCCGCTGGTGGTCACAGTGTGTATATGCAGTTGTTCAGTGTGCCCCCTGGTGGTCACAGTGTGTATATGCAGTTGTTCAGTGTGCCCCCTGGTGGTCACAGTGTGTATATGCAGTTGTTCAGTGTGCCCCCTAGTGGTCACAGTGTGTTTATGCAGTTGTTCAGTGTGCCCCCTGGTGGTCACAGTGTATATATGCAGTTGTTCAGTGTGCCCCCTGGTGGTCACAGTGTATATATGCAGTTGTTCAGTGTGGTCACAGTGTGTTATGTGCAGTTATGACACAAGGAAGTCTGCAGATGCTGGAAGTTCAAAAAACACACACAAAATGCTGGTGGAACACAGCAGGCCAGGCAGCATCTATAGGGAGAAGCACTGTCGACATTTCGGGCCGAGACCCTTTGTCAGGTCTAACTGAAAGGAGAGATACTAAGAGATTTGAAAGTAGAGGGGGGAGGGGGAAATGCGAAATGATAGGAGAAGACTGGAGGGGGTGAGATGAAGCTGAGAGCTGGAAATGTGATTGACAAAGGGATACAGAGCTGGAGAAGACCGGAGGGGGTGGGATGAAGCTAAGGACTGGAAAGGTGATTGACAAAGGGATACAGAGCTGGAGAAGACCGGAGGGGGTGGGATGAAGCTAAGGACTGGAAAGGTGATTGACAAAGGGATACAGAGCTGGAGAAGACCGGAGGGGGTGGGATGAAGCTGAGAGCTGGAAATGTGATTGACAAAGGGATACAGAGCTGGAGAAGACCGGAGGGGGTTGGGTGAAGCTGAGAGCTGGAAAGGTGATTGACAAAGGGATACAGAGCTGGAGAAGATCGGAGGGGGTGGGGTGAAGCTGAGAGCTGGAAAGGTGATTGACAAAGGGATACAGAGCTGGAGAAGACCGGAGGGGGTGGGATGAAGCTAAGGACTGGAAAGGTGATTGACAAAGGGATACAGAGCTGGAGAAGACCGGAGGGGGTGGGATGAAGCTGAGAGCTGGAAAGGTGATTGACAAAGGGATACAGAACTGGAGAAGACCGGAGGGGGTGGGATGAAGCTAAGAACTGGAAAGGTGATTGACAAAGGGATACAGAGCTGGAGAAGACCGGAGGGGCTGGGATGAAGCTGAGAGCCGGAAAGGTGATTGACAAAGGGATACAGAGCTGGAGAAGGGAAAGGATCATGGGACGGGAGGCCTTGGGAGAAAGAAAGGGGGAGGGGGGAGCACCAGAGGGAGATGGAGAACAGGCAGAGTGATGGGCAGAGAGAAAAAACAAAAAACTAAATATATCAGGGATGGGGTAAGAAGGGGAGGAGGGGCATTAACGGAAGTTAGAGAACTCACTGTTCATTCCATCAGGTTGGAGGCTACCCAGCTGGTATATAAGGTGTTGTTCCTCCAACCTGAGTGTGGTTTCATCTTGACAGTCGAGGAGGCCATGGATAGATATATCAGAATGGGAATGGGATGTGGAATTAAAATGTGTGGTCACTGGGAGCATGGCCCCCTAGTGGTCACTGTCTGTATATGCCATTGTTTAGTGTGTCCCCTTTTGGTCACAGTATGTATATGCAGTGGTTTAGTGTGCCCCCTAGTGGTACCTGTATGTATATGTGGTTTTTCAGTGTGTCTGTTAATGGTTACAGTTCTTTCAGGAAACCTTTCTGCAAATTTCAATGGATTTATTTTTAAATCTATGGGTATAGAAGTAGTTGACCTTGCAGAGGCACCATCTTTCTTTTTGTTTCTTCGCTCACTAGACCTCTATCTCTGTACATTTTTCAGTGCTCTTGGCTCTATGAAACAAATGAGGACAAACAGATTTTGTGCCTCTTTCCCAAATTCCGAAAGAGCCTCAGAATAAAAATCCAAATTGTGTCTCTGCAGAAGGTCTCCGTCACTCTGGCATGGAAGCAGGCTATTCGGCCCATCTTTTCCATTCTGACCCAAGTGCCCATCTACTACCTATACCAAATAACACTTAATATTACTGAGCTAGCACAGGCAATCCCAACCACCTTCCTATTTTAAGCAATAAGTACTACCGTGCTGTGTGGCAGGGTGGCGATTGGTCTCTTCCCTCTGCTGGCCTGCAGGTCACCCTTGGGCAAGGTGTGGCACTAGCTTAACACAAAAGTATGGCTGCAGATGCTGTGGATCAACGAATACGGAAGCAGCGCTGGAAGAACTCAGCGGGTCAGGCAGCGTCCGTGAGAAAACGTTTTGGGCCGAGAAGCGTAGTTCCCGATCGGGGTCACGTGAAGCAGCGGGGGCAGGTGGTAGGTGGGGGATGGTCAAATGAGCATCACAAGTCCTGGTTGTGCGACCACTGACGCCAGGCAGACAGTCTCCGAGGGGTATCGATAACGGTAAAGTCTCTGTCCGCTTCTGAAGGAAAACTTGGCAAGAGCCGTCGTGGTCCGTGATCAGCAACATATCCGCCTCAGAGTTTTACACTGTGTGTCCGACTCTCACCTAAAGGTTAGTTTGCAGTCTGAGTCTATGGTGAGGAAGGAAAAGGTGATGTTAGCATTCATTTCAAGAGGACGAGAATATAAAAGCAGTAATAAAATGTTAAGACTTTATAAAGAGATAGAGTGGATGTGGAGAGGATGTTTCCTATAGTGGGGGAGTCTAGGACCAGAGGACACAGATAGAGTGGATGTGGAGAGGATGTTTCCTATAGTGGGGGAGTCTAGGACCACAGATAGAGTGGATGTGGAGAGAATGTTTCCTGTACAGGGGGAGTCTAGGACCAGAGGACACAGATAGAGTGGATGTGGAGAGGATGTTTCCTATAGTGGGGGAGTCTAGGACCAGAGGACACAGATAGAGTGGATGTGGAGAGGATGTTTCCTATAGTGGGGGAGTCTAGGACCAGAGGACACAGATAGAGTGGATGTGGAGAGGATGTTTCTTATAGTGGGGGAGTCTAGGACCAGAGGACACAGATACAGTGGATGTGGAGAGGACGTTTCTTATAGTGGGGGAGTCTAGGACCAGAGGACACAGATAGAGTGGATGTGGAGAGGACGTTTCTTATAGTGGGGGAGTCTAGGACCAGAGGACACAGATAGAGTGGATGTGGAGAGGATGTTTCTTATAGTGGGGGAGTCTAGGACCAGAGGACACAGATAGAGTGGATGTGGAGAGGATGTTTCTTATAGTGGGGGAGTCTAGGACCAGAGGACACAGATAGAGTGGATGTGGAGAGGACGTTTCTTATAGTGGGGGAGTCTAGGACCAGAGGACACAGATAGAGTGGATGTGGAGAGGATGTTTCTTATAGTGGGGGAGTCTAGGACCAGAGGACACAGATAGAGTGGATGTGGAGAGGATGTTTCTTATAGTGGGGGAGTCTAGGACCAGAGGACACAGATAGAGTGGATGTGGAGAGGACGTTTCTTATAGTGGGGGAGTCTAGGACCAGAGGACACAGATAGAGTGGATGTGGAGAGGATGTTTCCTATAGTGGGGGAGTCTAGGACCACAGATAGAGTGGATGTGGAGAGGATGTTTCCTATAGTGGGGGAGTCTAGGACCAGAGGACACAGATAGAGTGGATGTGGAGAGGATGTTTCCTATAGTGGGGGAGTCTAGGACCAGAGGACACAGATAGAGTGGATGTGGAGAGGATGTTTCCTATAGTGGGGGAGTCTAGGACCAGAGGACACAGATAGAGTGGATGTGGAGAGGATGTTTCCTATAGTGGGGGAGTCTAGGACCAGAGGACACAGATACAGTGGACGTGGAGAGGACGTTTCTTATAGTGGGGGAGTCTAGGACCAGAGGACACAGATAGAGTGGATGTGGAGAGGACGTTTCTTATAGTGGGGGAGTCTAGGACCAGAGGACACAGATAGAGTGGATGTGGAGAGGATGTTTTTTATAGTGGGGGAGTCTAGGACCAGAGGACACAGATAGAGTGGATGTGGAGAGGATGTTTCTTATAGTGGGGGAGTCTAGGACCAGAGGACACAGATAGAGTGGATGTGGAGAGGACGTTTCTTATAGTGGGGGAGTCTAGGACCAGAGGACACAGATAGAGTGGATGTGGAGAGGATGTTTCCTATAGTGGGGGAGTCTAGGACCACAGATAGAGTGGATGTGGAGAGGATGTTTCCTATAGTGGGGGAGTCTAGGACCAGAGGACACAGATAGAGTGGATGTGGAGAGGATGTTTCCTATAGTGGGGGAGTCTAGGACCAGAGGACACAGATAGAGTGGATGTGGAGAGGATGTTTCCTATAGTGGGGGAGTCTAGGACCAGAGGACACAGATAGAGTGGATGTGGAGAGGATGTTTCCTATAGTGGGGGAGTCTAGGACCAGAGGACACAGATACAGTGGACGTGGAGAGGACGTTTCTTATAGTGGGGGAGTCTAGGACCAGAGGACACAGATAGAGTGGATGTGGAGAGGATGTTTCCTATAGTGGGGGAGTCTAGGACCAGAGGACACAGATACAGTGGATGTGGAGAAGATGTTTCCTATAGTGGGGGAGTCTAGGACCAGAGGACACAGATAGACTGGGTGTGGAGAGGATGTTTCCTATAGTGGGGGAGTCTAGGACCAGAGGACACAGATGGAGTGGATGTGGAGAGGATGTTTCCTGTATTGGGGGAGTCTAGGACTATTAACGTACTTTGTCATCAAACACCTCTATGACTGATGTTGTGAGGATGAGAGGTGACTTGACAGAGGTGTACAAGATGATAAGAGGAGTAGATCGATAAATTTACTTTGAACTTTATTCCCCCCCACCCCTGCACCCGCCAGGTCTGGGCCACGCTCTGCCTTATTTTTACGTTGTCTACTTCACGGCGCTGCTGATCCACCGCGAGGCCAGAGACGAGCACCTGTGTCGCAGGAAGTACGGCTCGGCGTGGAACACTTACTGTGGCCGTGTCCCGTACCGCATCTTCCCCTATCTGTACTGACGAGGGAGTCGGGGTGCCGGCTAGCCGTCTGCTATCTCCTCGCACCCTCGCTTCTCCAGCCCCACCCGTCAACTCGAGGGGAATTTCTGAGTTCAAACCCTGCTCGGTAACTGGTGGATGTCCACGGCCGCGGGTGTCACGTGACCGGTCCAGTCCTGTTGCTGCCTCTGGTGTGCGCCTCAGTGGAAGCCGTCGGACGAAGCTCCTCGCTCTCCTCGGTCTTCAGCCAGCCGCGTTGCACTGGCTGAGGCCGGTGTTTGAAAGATGAGCTTGAAGGACAGTGAAATGCCTGGTTTGCGTCAACCGTCTGAGTGTTGTCACAACGTGCGTCCTACCCGTAACCGCGAGGATTTCCTCCGGGTGATCCGGATTCCTCCAGTGTACCGGTTAGGGTTAGTGAGCCGCGGGCACGCTACGATCCACGACGGACACGTGCGGGCTGCCTCGTAAAATCCTCACTGATTTATCTGGACAAAAATGGCACATTTTACTATATGTCTTGACAAATAAAGCTGATCTTTAATCTCTTTAAAACTTTTAAAAACACAGAACAATAATAATTTTTCAAAGAAATAGAACGATAATAGATGGGAGATGTGGTTGGATGGGAACGATCTGCTGAGATGAAAAACGTGTCTTTTTACAGTTATTTAGCTTTGTATCAGGGTGAAACTTTTTGAGACGTGCCTTCGTAGTGAAGAAATACAGAAAACTGGATCTCCTGGGGGGGATGTCAGTGCTGCCTCTGTGTGAGGGAAAATGGTAAGCTTTTAATATTGAGTGTGTGTGTTCTGCAAGTGAGGATTGTGGGTAATGTGGTCTAATATCTGTCTGGTAGTTTTAATTTATTATCTTAATATTACTGCCTTTTATATTGGTGGGGGCCGAATAAATTAACTGCTTTTAATCTTACTGATGACAAGTCGAATCATTAAAGGTTTCAACATCAGCTCAACACATACATTGAGACGCGCAGTCTTTTGCGTCAATGACCGACACTGTCTGAGGACCTGGTGGGGGGGGGGGGGGGTGGTCACACTTCCACCACAACGTAGCGTCCCCACAAGTCACTAATGCTGACCGTCTCTGGACTGTGGGAGGAGACCCACTTGGTCGCGGGGAGGTCTTCCGGGCAACAGTCTTCCCAGTGCTGGCGCTGTGGGGAGTTACGCCAGACACTACCGCCTTTAATTCGATGCACACCGGCCACTGAACTCGGAACACTCGCTTGACCTGGCAATGGGACGGATTGGCTCGAGCATGGCGAGGGAGGGTGTGGCTGGGCGAGGGAGGACCCTGGTTAATGTGGCCTAATATCTGTTCCGGCATTTGTAGCTTAGCACTAGCTACGTTTCTGGGGGCCAAGTAGCTGTGGTAGTTGCTGCAGTTAACCCACGCTATTGCAGCCTGGGCGCTCACTTCCCGCATGCTTCCTTCCCGTTTCCTCCCACGATCCAGAGACCTACCGGTCAGTAGGTTTTCCTGGGCGTTGGACGGATGGGTTGCCGGGCGACGTGGGTCATTGGGCGGGGAAGGCCCGTTACCGCGGGCAGCAGCGTAGGGAGGACCCGCCCTCAGCCGCAGTGCTGCTCGTGGTCAGCCGTCCGGGGGGGGGGAGAGGCGGTGGGGTCGGTGCTGCCACCTAGTGTTCACTCAGCAGAAGACGAGCTGTATTCTGTTCGACTGCTGCATCATCCATGGACCCAGGGACTTGGACTATATTTTAAAGTGGGAGTGCATTTTACTGAGATCTTGTGTGCCTTCATTTACCGAGATGCAGCGCAGAACAGGCCCTATCAGCCCCATGAGCAGCACTGCCCAGCAACGCCCGTTATAACCCCAGCCTTATCATGGGAAAACTCTTGATGGTCATTCTAACAGCCAGTATGTCTTTGCACTGGGGAGGAACCGGGGCAAACGCCGGTCACGGGTGATGTACAAACTCCTTACAGACAGTGGCAGTTATTGAACTGGGGTTGCTGGTACAGTAAAGCACTTGGCAACTGTGCCTCCCTGCCTAGTGTTGTGTGTGACTGTTGGGAATGTGCTTTGCACCCTGGCCCCAGAGTAACGCCGTCTCGTTTGGCCGTATTCGTGAATAACAAGTAAGCTTGAACTTAGAACACGAGCAAGTCTGCAGATGCTGGGAATCCAGAGAAACCCACAGAAAATGCCGGAGGAACTCAGCAGGAGGCTGCGTCCGCGGAGGGGAGTAAGCACTCGGCATTTGGGCCTAGACCCTTCTTCAGCACTGACAAGGAAGGGGGAAGACGCCAGAATGAAAAGGTGGGGGGGGGAGCGGGAAGGAGGCAAGTGAAGCCAAGAGGAGAGAAAAGGTCAAGGGCCAGAGAGGAGGGGATCTGATCGGAGAGGAGAGTTGACCATAGGAGAAAGGAAAGGAGGGGGCACCGGGGAGGTGAAAAGCGGGGGTAAGAGAGGGGGTATTTTTTTACCGGAAGGGGAAATCAATACTCCTGTCCATGACATAAGACACAGGAGAAGAATTGGGCCATTCGGCCCGTCGAGTTTATTCTGCCAATCCATCACGGAAGAAGGGTTCATGAGGGTCGGGCTCACGATGGAACTGGCTGAGTCGACAAAACCTTGCATAGTTTTGCAACATGGGAGCTCAAACTAAAACTTTGTTGTGAGAAGTGCAAGACTGAAGGGCCCCTGAGCAGTTAAAATCCATGAACCATTAATCCCAGACATTGGTGAAGACGCTGGCAGCTTGGAGCAATGTTACTCAGGGCTATGATGCTCACACAGCACAAACCATACAGATGAATTTCTGAATCGGACGTTTGGCCATGGAACAACCACAGAGGAGCAGAATCCGGCCATTCAGCCCTTCGAGCCTGCTCCTCCATTCCATCATTGGTGTAGGATTTACCAGGTTTGTGCCCCCAATGGAGCTAGCTGAGGTTACAAACCTCCGCGTGGTTTTGTGACAGCGGGTCGTTGCATGTATGAAAAAATCATAAAAATCACGAGATAGAATTCATGGACCACTCGAGGAACAACGAGATAGTGTTCCCAGACCACTTGAAGAATACAGAGCCAGTCCTTGCGGACCACTCTGAAATTCTGAAGGCAGAGGGGGACATTGTACGGAACCGTTGTGTGTGTCCCTCCCTCCTGCCGGTGACAATGAGAACAGAACCGTTGTGTGGGTCCCTCCCTCCTGCCGGTGACATTGAGAACAGAACCGTTGTGTGGGTCCCTCCCTCCTGCCGGTGACATTGAGAACAGAACCGTTGTGTGGGTCCCTCCCTCCTGCCGGTGACATTGAGAACAGAACCGTTGTGTGGGTCCCTCCCTCCTGCCGGTGACATTGAGAATGGAACCATCGTGTGGGTCCCTCCCTCCTGCCGGTGACATTGAGAACAGAACCGTTGTGTGGGTCCCTCCCTCCTGCCGGTGACATTGAGAACAGAACCGTTGTGTGGGTCCCTCCCTCCTGCCGGTGACATTGAGAACAGAACCGTTGTGTGGGTCCCTCTCTCCTGCTGGTGAAAATGAGAACAGAACCGTTGTGTGGGTCCCTCCCTCCTGCCGGTGACATTGAGAACAGAACCGTTGTGTGGGTCCCTCCCTCCTGCCGGTGACAATGAGAACAGAACCGTTGTGTGGGTCCCTCCCTCCTGCCGGTGACAATGAGAACAGAACCGTTGTGTGGGTCCCTCCCTCCTGCCGGTGACATTGAGAACAGAACCGTTGTGTGGGTCCCTCCCTCCTGCCGGTGACATTGAGAACAGAACCGTTGTGTGGGTCCCTCCCTCCTGCTGGTGACATTGAGAACAGAACCGTTGTGTGGGTCCCTCCCTCCTGCTGGTGACATTGAGAACAGAACCGTTGTGTGGGTCCCTCCCTCCTGCCGGTGACATTGAGAATGGAACCGTTGTGTGGGTCCCTCCCTCCTGCCGGTGACATTGAGAACAGAACCGTTGTGTGGGTCCCTCCCTCCTGCTGGTGACAATGAGAACAGAACCGTTGTGTGGGTCCCTCCCTCCTGCCGGTGACAATGAGAACAGAACCGTTGTGTGGGTCCCTCCCTCCTGCCGGTGACAATGAGAACAGAACCGTTGTGTGGGTCCCTCTCTCCTGCCGGTGACATTGAGAACAGAACCGTTGTGTGGGTCCCTCCCTCCTGCCGGTGACAATGAGAACAGAACCGTTGTGTGGGTCCCTCCCTCCTGCCGGTGACAATGAGAACAGAACCGTTGTGTGGGTCCCTCTCTCTTGCTGGTGACAATGAGAACAGAACCGTTGTGTGGGTCCCTCCCTCCTGCCGGTGACAATGAGAACAGAACCGTTGTGTGGGTCCCTCCCTCCTGCCGGTGACAATGAGAACAGAACCGTTGTGTGGGTCCCTCCCTCCTGCCGGTGACATTGAGAACAGAACCGTTGTGTGGGTCCCTCCCTCCTGCCGGTGACAATGAGAACAGAACCGTTGTGTGGGTCCCTCCCTCCTGCCGGTGAAAATGAGAACAGAACCGTTGTGTGGGTCCCTCTCTCCTGCTGGTGGCAATGAGAACAGAACCGTTGTGTGGGTCCCTCCCTCCTGCCGGTGACAATGAGAACGGAACCGTTGTGTGGGTCCCTCCCTCCTGCCGGTGACATTGAGAACAGAACCGCTGTGTGGGTCCCTCCCTCCTGCCGGTGACAATGAGAACAGAACCGTTGTGTGGGTCCCTCCCTCCTGCCGGTGACATTGAGAACAGAACCGTTGTGTGGGTCCCTCCCTCCTGCTGGTGACATTGAGAACAGAACCGTTGTGTGGGTCCCTCCCTCCTGCCGGTGACATTGAGAACAGAACCGTTGTGTGGGTCCCTCTCTCCTGCCGGTGACATTGAGAACACAACCGTTGTGTGGGTCCCTCCCTCCTGCCGGTGACATTGAGAACAGAACCGTTGTGTGGGTCCCTCCCTCCTGCCGGTGACAATGAGAACAGAACCGTTGTGTGGGTCCCTCCCTCCTGCCGGTGGCAATGAGAACAGAACCGTTGTGTGGGTCCCTCCCTCCTGCCGGTGACATTGAGAACAGAACCGTTGTGTGGGTCCCTCCCTCCTGCCGGTGACATTGAGAACAGAACCGTTGTGTGGGTCCCTCCCTCCTGCCGGTGGCAATGAGAACAGAACCGTTGTGTGGGTCCCTCCCTCCTGCCGGTGACATTGAGAACAGAACCGTTGTGTGGGTCCCTCCCTCCTGCCGGTGACAATGAGAACAGAACCGTTGTGTGGGTCCCTCCCTCCTGCCGGTGACATTGAGAACAGAACCGTTGTGTGGGTCCCTCCCTCCTGCCGGTGACAATGAGAACAGAACCGTTGTGTGGGTCCCTCCCTCCTGCCGGTGACATTGAGAACAGAACCGTTGTGTGGGTCCCTCCCTCCTGCCGGTGACAATGAGAACAGAACCGTTGTGTGGGTCCCTCCCTCCTGCCGGTGACATTGAGAACAGAACCGTTGTGTGGGTCCCTCCCTCCTGCCGGTGACAATGAGAACAGAACCGTTGTGTGGGTCCCTCCCTCCTGCCGGTGACATTGAGAACAGAACCGTTGTGTGGGTCCCTCCCTCCTGCCGGTGACATTGAGAACAGAACCGTTGTGTGGGTCCCTCCCTCCTGCCGGTGACATTGAGAATGGAACCGTTGTGTGTGTCCCTCCCTCCTGCCGGTGACAATGAGAACAGAACCGTTCTGTGGGTCCCTCCCTCCTGCCGGTGACAATGAGAACAGAACCGTTGTGTGGGTCCCTCCCTCCTGCCGGTGACAATGAGAACAGAACCGTTGTGTGGGTCCCTCCCTCCTGCCGGTGACAATGAGAACAGAACCGTTGTGTGGGTCCCTCCCTCCTGCCGGTGACAATGAGAACAGAACCGTTGTGTGGGTCCCTCCCTCCTGCCGGTGACATTGAGAACAGAACCGTTGTGTGGGTCCCTCCTTCCTGCCGGTGAAAATGAGAACAGAACCGTTGTGTGGGTCCCTCTCTCCTGCCGGTGACATTGAGAACAGAACCGTTGTGTGGGTCCCTACCTCCTGCCGGTGACATTGAGAATGGAACCGTTGTGTGGGTCCCTCTCTCTTGCTGGTGACAATGAGAACAGAACCGTTGTGTGGGTCCCTCTCTCTTGCTGGTGACAATGAGAACAGAACCGTTGTGTGTGTCCCTCCCTCCTGCTGGTGGCAATGAGAACAGAACCGTTGTGTGGGTCCCTCCCTCCTGCCGGTGACAATGAGAACAGAACCGTTGTGTGTGTCCCTCCCTCCTGCTGGTGACATTGAGAACAGAACCGTTGTGTGGGTCCCTCCCTCCTGCCGGTGACATTGAGAACAGAACCGTTGTGTGGGTCCCTCCCTCCTGCCGGTGACATTGAGAATGGAACCGTTGTGTGTGTCCCTCCCTCCTGCTGGTGACAATGAGAACAGAACCGTTGTGTGGGTCCCTCCCTCCTGCCGGTGACAATGAGAACAGAACCGTTGTGTGGGTCCCTCCCTCCTGCCGGTGACAATGAGAACAGAACCGTTGTGTGGGTCCCTCCCTCCTGCCGGTGACAATGAGAACAGAACCGTTGTGTGGGTCCCTCCCTCCTGCCGGTGACAATGAGAACAGAACCGTTGTGTGGGTCCCTCCCTCCTGCCGGTGACATTGAGAACAGAACCGTTATGTGGGTCCCTCCTTCCTGCCGGTGAAAATGAGAACAGAACCGTTGTGTGGGTCCCTCTCTCCTGCCGGTGACATTGAGAACAGAACCGTTGTGTGGGTCCCTCCCTCCTGCCGGTGACATTGAGAATGGAACCGTTGTGTGGGTCCCTCCCTCCTGCTGGTGGTAATGAGAACAGAACCGTTGTGTGGGTCCCTCTCTCTTGCTGGTGACAATGAGAACAGAACCGTTGTGTGTGTCCCTCCCTCCTGCTGGTGGCATTGAGAACAGAACCGTTGTGTGTGTCCCTCCCTCCTGCCGGTGACATTGAGAACAGAACCGTTGTGTGGGTCCCTCCCTCCTGCCGGTGACATTGAGAACAGAACCGTTGTGTGGGTCCCTCCCTCCTGCCGGTGACATTGAGAATGGAACCGTTGTGTGGGTCCCTCCCTCCTGCTGGTGGTAATGAGAACAGAACCGTTGTGTGGGTCCCTCTCTCTTGCTGGTGACAATGAGAACAGAACCGTTGTGTGTGTCCCTCCCTCCTGCTGGTGGCATTGAGAACAGAACCGTTGTGTGTGTCCCTCCCTCCTGCCGGTGACATTGAGAACAGAACCGTTGTGTGGGTCCCTCCCTCCTGCCGGTGACATTGAGAACAGAACCGTTGTGTGGGTCCCTCCCTCCTGCCGGTGACATTGAGAATGGAACCGTTGTGTGGGTCCCTCCCTCCTGCCGGTGACATTGAGAACAGAACCGTTGTGTGGGTCCCTCCCTCCTGCCGGTGACATTGAGAACAGAACCGTTGTGTGGGTCCCTCCCTCCTGCCGGTGACAATGAGAACAGAACCGTTGTGTGGGTCCCTCCCTCCTGCCGGTGACATTGAGAACAGAACCGTTGTGTGGGTCCCTCCCTCCTGCCGGTGACATTGAGAACAGAACCGTTGTGTGGGTCCCTCCCTCCTGCCGGTGACATTGAGAACAGAACCGTTGTGTGGGTCCCTCCCTCCTGCCGGTGACATTGAGAATGGAACCGTTGTGTGTGTCCCTCCCTCCTGCTGGTGACAATGAGAACAGAACCGTTGTGTGGGTCCCTCCCTCCTGCCGGTGACAATGAGAACAGAACCGTTGTGTGGGTCCCTCCCTCCTGCCGGTGACAATGAGAACAGAACCGTTGTGTGGGTCCCTCCCTCCTGCCGGTGACAATGAGAACAGAACCGTTGTGTGGGTCCCTCCCTCCTGCCGGTGACAATGAGAACAGAACCGTTGTGTGGGTCCCTCCCTCCTGCCGGTGACATTGAGAACAGAACCGTTGTGTGGGTCCCTCCTTCCTGCCGGTGAAAATGAGAACAGAACCGTTGTGTGGGTCCCTCTCTCCTGCCGGTGACATTGAGAACAGAACCGTTGTGTGGGTCCCTCCCTCCTGCCGGTGACATTGAGAATGGAACCGTTGTGTGGGTCCCTCCCTCCTGCTGGTGGTAATGAGAACAGAACCGTTGTGTGGGTCCCTCTCTCTTGCTGGTGACAATGAGAACAGAACCGTTGTGTGTGTCCCTCCCTCCTGCTGGTGGCATTGAGAACAGAACCGTTGTGTGTGTCCCTCCCTCCTGCCGGTGACATTGAGAACAGAACCGTTGTGTGGGTCCCTCCCTCCTGCCGGTGACATTGAGAACAGAACCGTTGTGTGGGTCCCTCCCTCCTGCCGGTGACATTGAGAATGGAACCGTTGTGTGGGTCCCTCCCTCCTGCTGGTGGTAATGAGAACAGAACCGTTGTGTGGGTCCCTCTCTCTTGCTGGTGACAATGAGAACAGAACCGTTGTGTGTGTCCCTCCCTCCTGCTGGTGGCATTGAGAACAGAACCGTTGTGTGGGTCCCTCTCTCCTGCCGGTGACATTGAGAATGGAACCGTTGTGTGGGTCCCTCCCTCCTGCCGGTGACAATGAGAACAGAACCGTTGTGTGGGTCCCTCCCTCCTGCCGGTGACATTGAGAACAGAACCGTTGTGTGTGTCCCTCCCTCCTGCCGGTGACATTGAGAACAGAACCGTTGTGTGGGTCCCTCCCTCCTGCCGGTGACATTGAGAACAGAACCGTTGTGTGGGTCCCTCCCTCCTGCCGGTGACATTGAGAATGGAACCGTTGTGTGGGTCCCTCCCTCCTGCTGGTGACATTGAGAATGGAACCGTTGTGTGGGTCCCTCCCTCCTGCCGGTGACATTGAGAACAGAACCGTTGTGTGGGTCCCTCCCTCCTGCCGGTGACAATGAGAACAGAACCGTTGTGTGGGTCCCTCCCTCCTGCCGGTGACAATGAGAACAGAACCGTTGTGTGGGTCCCTCCCTCCTGCCGGTGACATTGAGAATGGAACCGTTGTGTGGGTCCCTCCCTCCTGCCGGTGACAATGAGAACAGAACCGTTGTGTGGGTCCCTCCCTCCTGCCGGTGACAATGAGAACAGAACCGTTGTGTGGGTCCCTCCCTCCTGCTGGTGACATTGAGAACAGAACCGTTGTGTGGGTCCCTCCCTCCTGCCGGTGACAATGAGAACAGAACCGTTGTGTGGGTCCCTCCCTCCTGCCGGTGACAATGAGAACAGAACCGTTGTGTGGGTCCCTCCCTCCTGCCGGTGACATTGAGAACAGAACCGTTGTGTGGGTCCCTCCCTCCTGCTGGTGACATTGAGAATGGAACCGTTGTGTGGGTCCCTCCCTCCTGCCGGTGACAATGAGAACAGAACCGTTGTGTGGGTCCCTCCCTCCTGCTGGTGGTAATGAGAACAGAACCGTTGTGTGGGTCCCTCCCTCCTGCCGGTGACATTGAGAACAGAACCGTTGTGTGGGTCCCTCCCTCCTGCCGGTGACAATGAGAACAGAACCGTTGTGTGGGTCCCTCCCTCCTGCTGGTGACAATGAGAATGGAACCGTTGTGTGGGTCCCTCTCTCCTGCTGGTGACATTGAGAATGGAACCGTTGTGTGGGTCCCTCCCTCCTGCTGGTGACATTGAGAACGGAACCGTTGTGTGGGTCCCTCCCTCCTGCTGGTGACATTGAGAACAGAACCGTTGTGTGGGTCCCTCCCTCCTGCCGGTGACATTGAGAACAGAACCGTTGTGTGGGTCCCTCCCTCCTGCCGGTGACATTGAGAACAGAACCGTTGTGTGGGTCCCTCTCTCTTGCTGGTGACAATGAGAACAGAACTGTTGTGTGGGTCCCTCCCTCCTGCCGGTGACAATGAGAACAGAACCGTTGTGTGGGTCCCTCCCTCCTGCCGGTGACATTGAGAACGGAACCGTTGTGTGGGTCCCTCCCTCCTGCCGGTGACAATGAGAACAGAACCGTTGTGTGGGTCCCTCCCTCCTGCCGGTGACAATGAGAACAGAACCGTTGTGTGGGTCCCTCTCTCCTGCCGGTGACATTGAGAATGGAACCGTTGTGTGGGTCCCTCCCTCCTGCCGGTGACAATGAGAACAGAACCGTTGTGTGGGTCCCTCCCTCCTGCCGGTGACATTGAGAACAGAACCGTTGTGTGTGTCCCTCCCTCCTGCCGGTGACATTGAGAACAGAACCGTTGTGTGGGTCCCTCCCTCCTGCCGGTGACATTGAGAACAGAACCGTTGTGTGGGTCCCTCCCTCCTGCCGGTGACATTGAGAATGGAACCGTTGTGTGGGTCCCTCCCTCCTGCCGGTGACATTGAGAACAGAACCGTTGTGTGGGTCCCTCCCTCCTGCCGGTGACATTGAGAACAGAACCGTTGTGTGGGTCCCTCCCTCCTGCCGGTGACAATGAGAACAGAACCGTTGTGTGGGTCCCTCCCTCCTGCTGGTGACAATGAGAATGGAACCGTTGTGTGGGTCCCTCTCTCCTGCTGGTGACATTGAGAATGGAACCGTTGTGTGGGTCCCTCCCTCCTGCTGGTGACATTGAGAATGGAACCGTTGTGTGGGTCCCTCCCTCCTGCCGGTGACATTGAGAACAGAACCGTTGTGTGGGTCCCTCCCTCCTGCCGGTGACAATGAGAACAGAACCGTTGTGTGGGTCCCTCCCTCCTGCCGGTGACAATGAGAACAGAACCGTTGTGTGGGTCCCTCCCTCCTGCCGGTGACATTGAGAATGGAACCGTTGTGTGGGTCCCTCCCTCCTGCCGGTGACAATGAGAACAGAACCGTTGTGTGGGTCCCTCCCTCCTGCCGGTGACAATGAGAACAGAACCGTTGTGTGGGTCCCTCCCTCCTGCTGGTGACATTGAGAACAGAACCGTTGTGTGGGTCCCTCCCTCCTGCCGGTGACAATGAGAACAGAACCGTTGTGTGGGTCCCTCCCTCCTGCCGGTGACAATGAGAACAGAACCGTTGTGTGGGTCCCTCCCTCCTGCCGGTGACATTGAGAACAGAACCGTTGTGTGGGTCCCTCCCTCCTGCTGGTGACATTGAGAATGGAACCGTTGTGTGGGTCCCTCCCTCCTGCCGGTGACAATGAGAACAGAACCGTTGTGTGGGTCCCTCCCTCCTGCTGGTGGTAATGAGAACAGAACCGTTGTGTGGGTCCCTCCCTCCTGCCGGTGACATTGAGAACAGAACCGTTGTGTGGGTCCCTCCCTCCTGCCGGTGACAATGAGAACAGAACCGTTGTGTGGGTCCCTCCCTCCTGCTGGTGACAATGAGAATGGAACCGTTGTGTGGGTCCCTCTCTCCTGCTGGTGACATTGAGAATGGAACCGTTGTGTGGGTCCCTCCCTCCTGCTGGTGACATTGAGAATGGAACCGTTGTGTGGGTCCCTCCCTCCTGCTGGTGACATTGAGAACAGAACCGTTGTGTGGGTCCCTCCCTCCTGCCGGTGACATTGAGAACAGAACCGTTGTGTGGGTCCCTCCCTCCTGCCGGTGACATTGAGAACAGAACCGTTGTGTGGGTCCCTCTCTCTTGCTGGTGACAATGAGAACAGAACTGTTGTGTGGGTCCCTCCCTCCTGCCGGTGACAATGAGAACAGAACCGTTGTGTGGGTCCCTCCCTCCTGCCGGTGACATTGAGAACGGAACCGTTGTGTGGGTCCCTCCCTCCTGCCGGTGACAATGAGAACAGAACCGTTGTGTGGGTCCCTCCCTCCTGCCGGTGACAATGAGAACAGAACCGTTGTGTGGGTCCCTCCCTCCTGCCGGTGACATTGAGAATGGAACCGTTGTGTGGGTCCCTCCCTCCTGCCGGTGACAATGAGAACAGAACCGTTGTGTGGGTCCCTCCCTCCTGCCGGTGACAATGAGAACAGAACCGTTGTGTGGGTCCCTCCCTCCTGCTGGTGACATTGAGAACAGAACCGTTGTGTGGGTCCCTCCCTCCTGCCGGTGACAATGAGAACAGAACCGTTGTGTGGGTCCCTCCCTCCTGCCGGTGACAATGAGAACAGAACCGTTGTGTGGGTCCCTCCCTCCTGCCGGTGACAATGAGAACAGAACCGTTGTGTGGGTCCCTCCCTCCTGCCGGTGACAATGAGAACAGAACCGTTGTGTGGGTCCCTCCCTCCTGCCGGTGACATTGAGAATGGAACCGTTGTGTGGGTCCCTCCCTCCTGCCGGTGACAATGAGAACAGAACCGTTGTGTGGGTCCCTCCCTCCTGCCGGTGACAATGAGAACAGAACCGTTGTGTGGGTCCCTCCCTCCTGCCGGTGACATTGAGAACAGAACCGTTGTGTGGGTCCCTCCCTCCTGCCGGTGACAATGAGAACAGAACCGTTGTGTGGGTCCCTCCCTCCTGCCGGTGACAATGAGAACAGGGCATGTCCTGGACGGTGAAGGTCTTTACTGATGGTTGCTGCTTTCTTGAGGCGGTGCCTCTTGCAGGTGTGCTCGGTTGTGGGCAGCGTTGTGCCTGTGATGTTCAGCGCTGAGTCTACAGCCCTCTGCCATCATCTTTACTGCTGATTCTAGTCTGAAACCGTTACTGCCGACGGTAAGTTTGCAAAGGGAGGGCCCGTCCATGTTCATATTGTTGCTGTGGGATCTTGCTGGGTTCAGAAGTGGAGAGAGTGAGCAGTTTCAAGTTCCTGGGTGTTATGATCTCTGAGGATCTAACCTGGTCCCAACATATTGATGCAATTATAAAAAGAAGGCAAGACAGCAAATATACTCAATTAGGAGTTTGAAGGGATTTGGCATGTAAACAAATACACTCAATAAACTTATAGAGTTGTACCATGGAGAGCATTCTGACAGGCTGCGTGACTGTCTGGTATGAGGGGTGGGTGACTGTACAGGACCAAAAGAAGCTAAATTTAGTCGCTCCGTCGTGGGTACCAGCCTACAAAGTACCCAGGACATCTTCAAGGAGTGCTGTCTCAGAAAGGCAGCGTCCATTATTAAGGACTTCCACCACCCAGAGCATGCCCTTTTCTCACTGTTACCATCAGGAAATGTTACTCTGCTATTTAAGAAGGTGGGAGGCAGCAGAAAGGAAACTGTAGACCTGTCAGCCTGACATCAGTGGTTGGGAAGTTGTTGGAATCAATTGTTAGGGATGAGATTACAGAGTACCTGGAGGTACATGACAAGATAGGCCAAAGCCAGCATGGTTTCCTGAAAGGAAAATCCTGCCTGACTAACCTACTGCCTTTCTCTGAGGAAATTACAAGCAGGGTAGACAAAGGAGATGCAGTGGACGTGGTCTACTTGGATTTTCAGAAGGCCTTTGACAAGGTGCCACACATGAGGCTGCTGAACAAGATAGGAGCCCATGGAATTACAGGCGAGTTACCAGCATGGGTGAAGCATTGGCTGATCGGCAGAAAACAGAGAGTGGGAATAGAGGGATCCGATTCAGACTGGCTGCCGGTTACCAGTGGAGTTCCACAGAGGTTGGTGTTGGGACCACTGCTTTTTACGATGTATATCAATGATTTGAATTATGGGATTTATAGATTTGTGGCTCAGTTTGCGAATGATACAAAAATAGGTGGAGTAGCGGGTAGTGTTGAAGAAACAGAGAACCTGCAGAGAGATTTAGATAGTTTAGGGGAATGGGCAAAGACATGGCAAATGAAAACTTGATAATAGGCACCCGTTATTCTTGAGAGACCATGGATTTGGCAGGCCTGGGCAGGGTTGGATGGAATGAAATACAATGTTGGAAATTGTACGGCCATGCACTTCGGTGGAAGAAATAAACGGGCAGACTATTATTTAGATGAGGAGAGAATTCAAAATGCAGAGATGCAAATGGACTTGGGAGTCTTTGTGCAAGATGCCCTAAAGTTTAACCTCTAGATTGAGTCGGTGGTGAAGAAGGTGAATGCAATGTTGGTATTCATTTCTGGAGGTATAGAATATAAGAGCGGGGATGTGATGTTGAGGCTCTATAAGGCACTCGTGAGACCACACTTGGAGTATTGTGTGCAGTTTTGGGCTCCTTATTTTAGAAAGGATATACCGACATTGGAAAGGGTTCAGAGAAGATTCTCGAGAATGATTCCAGGAATGAAATTGTTACTGTAGGAGGAACATCTGGCAGCTCTCAGGCTGTATTCCTGGAGTTCAGGAGAATGAGGGGGGATCTTATAGAAACATTCCGAATGTTAAAAGGTCTGAACAGATTAGATATGGCAAAGTTATTTCCCATGATAGAGGAGTCTAGCACAAGAGGAGTGACTTCAGAATTGAAGGACGTCCATTTAGAACAGAGATGTGGAGAAATTACTTTAGTCAGAGGGTGGTAAATCTGTGGAATTTGTTGCCACGAGCAGCTGTGGAGGCGGAGGTACAGGAGCCTGAAGACACACACTCAGCGATTCAGGAACAGCTTCTTCCCCTCTGCCATCAGGGAGGAGGTACAGGAGCCTGAAGACACACACTCAGCGATTCAGGAACAGCTTCTTCCCCTCTGCCATCAGGGAGGAGGTACAGGAGCCTGAAGACACACACTCAGCGATTCAGGAACAGCTTCTTCCCCTCTGCCATCAGGGAGGAGGTACAGGAGCCTGAAGACACACACTCAGCGATTCAGGAACAGCTTCTTCCCCTCTGCCATCAGGGAGGAGGTACAGGAGCCTGAAGACACACACTCAGCGATTCAGGAACAGCTTCTTCCCCTCTGCCATCAGGGAGGAGGTACAGGAGCCTGAAGACACACACTCAGCGATTCAGGAACAGCTTCTTCCCCTCTGCCATCAGGGAGGAGGTACAGGAGCCTGAAGACACACACTCAGCGATTCAGGAACAGCTTCTTCCCCTCTGCCATCAGGGAGGAGGTACAGGAGCCTGAAGACACACACTCAGCGATTCAGGAACAGCTTCTTCCCCTCTGCCATCAGGGAGGAGGTACAGGAGCCTGAAGACACACACTCAGCGATTCAGGAACAGCTTCTTCCCCTCTGCCATCAGGGAGGGGGTACAGGAGCCTGAAGACACACACTCAGCGATTCAGGAACAGCTTCTTCCCCTCTGCCATCAGGGAGGGGGTACAGGAGCCTGAAGACACACACTCAACGATTCAGGAACAGCTTCTGCCATCAGGGAGGAGGTACAGGAGCCTGAAGACACACACTCAGCGATTCAGGAACAGCTTCTTCCCCTCTGCCATCAGGGAGGAGGTACAGGAGCCTGAAGACACACTCAACGATTCAGGAACAGCTTCTTCCCCTCTGCCATCAGGGAGGAGGTACAGGAGCCTGAAGACACACACTCAGTGATTCAGGAACAGCTTCTTCTCCTCTGCCATCCGATACCTAAATGGACGTTCATCCTGTGAACACGACCTCACTTTTCAATGTATATTATTTCTGTTTTGCACGATTTTTAATCTATTCAAGATATGTATAGGTAATTTATTTATTAGTTTCTTGTATCTTCTGTATTGCATTGAACTACTGCTGCTAAGTTAAATTTCTCGACACATGTTGGTGATGATAAACCTTATTCTCTACGCCGCTTTAGCTACAGAGACCGCACATGCGTGTTTTTGACCGAGCGAGGCCGGTCGTGAAGGATGAATGCCGGCACCATGCCGTCTCTACGCATGCGTATTGCGCCCACTCTCGCTAATTGCGCACGCGCGGGCTGTCAGTCGCCGGCAGAAGATGGCGGCGGTCGCTTTGAACCGTCTGTTGCGGGCTGCACGCCTCGCTGTCCCTCGGCCTCAGGTAGCGGGCAGGGCGGCGATCCGACCGGGGGCGGAACTCACCGGGAAGGCTGGGGCAGTAACTTGGGGGTGGGGTTGGATGTGGTCCCGGCGGCGGGGAGAGGTACTAGTCCGGAGTCATTGGTCAGGCTGATGAGAGTCGCTGCCTGGACACCGTTGGGGGCGTGGCCAGAACGGATGGGCGGAGCCAGGAGGCGGGGCCTGAACGGGTGGGCGGAGTCTGAGAGGGGTGTGGCCACAATGAGGCGGGCCTGAACGGGTGGGCGGAGTCTGAGAGGGGTGTGGCCACAATGAGGCGGGGCCTGAACGGGTGGGCGGAGTCTGAGAAGGGCGGAGCCTCAACGAGGCGGGGCCTGAACGGGCGGGCGGAGTCTGAGAGGGGCGGAGCCACAATGAGGCGGGCCTGAACGGGTGAGCGGAGTCTGAGAAGGGCGGAGCCTCAACGAGGCGGGGCCTGAACGGGCGGGCGGAGTCTGAGAGGGGCGGAGCCACAATGAGGCGGGCCTGAACGGGTGAGCGGAGTCTGCGAGGGGTGTGGCCACAATGAGGCGGGGCCTGAACGGGCGGGCGGAGTCTGAGAGGGGTGGAGCCACAATGAGGCGGGCCTGAACGGGTGGGCGGAGTCTGAGAGGGGCGGAGCCACAATGAGGCGGGGCCTGAACGAGTGGGCGGAGTCTGAGCGGGGCGGGACCGGGTTGCGTGGGCGGGGTCAGCTCACCTCATGCTCCCGGGTCGAAAGTCAAAAGTTGAAAGTTCATTGTTTCATGTCGGGTCTTGGGGCTCAACTCTCCCTCTACATTGACCAGTACAGGCCCTTCGGTCCACGCTGTTGTGCCGACCTCTTCAGTTCAATACTCCAAGGGAAGTTTCATTATCATTCAGACCATACAGTGGAATGAGACAGCGTTCCTCCGGGGCCCAGGTGCAGGTCATACATTCAAAATAGTGAGAGGCAGAACACACACACTTCATTATGCAAGAAAACACATATATAGTTCGTCCATGCACCCCTCATACAATCTCTTCTCCCTCCTGCCGTCTGGGAAAAGGCTCCGATGCATTCGGGCTCTCACGACCAGACTATATCACAGTTTCTTCCCCCAAGCTATCAGACTCCTCAAATCCCGAAGCCTGGATTGACACCTTGCCCTACTGTCCTGTTTATTATTTATTGTAATGCCGGTACTGTTTTTGTGCACTTTATGCAGTCCAGTGTAGGTCTGTAGTCTCGTGTAGTTTTCTCTGTGTTTTTTTTTATTATTATGTAGTTCAGTCCAGTTTTTTGTACAGTGTCATGTAATACCATGGTCTTGAAAAGCGTTGTCTCATTTTTGCTATGCACTGTACCAGCTGTTATGGTCGAAATGACAATAAAAGTTGCCTTGACTTGAAGTCTCTGAGCAACATGCAAATTGATGGGACAGCTCCTGTCAATCCTGCCTGTCCTCTGCCGGTCAGACACTGGAGGACAGCACTGATAGGAGAGACCACCCCCCCCAAATGAGCACAGACGCCAGGTTACACCGCCTCTGGCATCTTCTCACCTGGGCTGCAGCAGCAGGCAAGCCCGCGGCTCGAGTCCTTGTTGTCACTACAGCCGAGGCCACACTGCTGCCTCATCGCTTGTCTCCCCACCAAGGAAGGGAAACAGACCGGCGGCATCTCACGTTGTCAATGTCCAACTGGGTCTTGTGATCGCAAGAGAACGTCCAAGACAGTCGCTCATGGTTACACTGCACGCTGCTTTCACGCCCCAACTGCTGTGACTTTGAGTCACAGGCAGCTGCAAGGTCTGCACCCAGGTCAGCCCCTCCAAACCCTCTCCCGGCCTGAACGCTGGCTACTGCTTCTCCCAGCCTGAGTGCCGAGCTTCTCCTTCTCCTGGCCTGAGCACTGGCCCCTTCAAAACTCCAGCCAGCTGTTCCAAATAACGAACAGGTCACCGATCACTGATGCGGTAAACAGCATTTTATAGAACTGTAACAGGTCACCGATCACTGATGCGGTAAACTCTAAACAGCATTTTATAGAACTGTAATAGGTCACTGATCACTGATGCGGTAAACTCTAACCAGAGTTTTATAGAGCTTTAACATGACCTCACGTTTCTTGAACTCAATCCCCCGACTAATGAAGGCCAACATACTGAACTTCTTAATAGCCAATTCAACTTGTGCAGCAACTTTGATGAATCTATGGACATGGACCCCAAAATCCCTCTGTTCCTCCTCACCACTAGGAACCCTGTGTCCTGCCTTTAAGCTTGATTCTTCTGGCTTGAATTCCATCGGGCAATTCTCAGTGTATTTCTGCATCCTGTCGATGACCCGATTCAGATTTAAATGTATTTGTCACGTATACATCAAGACACACAGTGAAATGTGTTTTTGCATCAACAGCCAACGGCACCCAAGGGTGTGCTGGGGGCAGGCTGAAGGTGTCACTACACACTAAGCCGCCCATTGCCCATTGTAACCTCTGGCAGTCTCTGTTTGTTTCCATTTCGAGGGGTTTAGTGTGGTGCCTGTGATGTGGTCTTGGTTTGTGCACCGATAGGTTAGATAGGCAGATAGTTATAGAGTCTTTTACCCCTGGTGGAAATGTCCCACTACAGGGCATAGGTTGAAGGTGAGGAGGAGGGAGGTTTGACGATGTGTTGGTCAAGTTTTTTTAAACACAAAGAGTGGGGGTGCCAGGAATGTTCTGCCAGAGGAGGTTACAGACACGATAACCCGCCTCTCCAATAACAATGAAGGATGGTGTCGCGGCTAACGTAACGCTTTACAGCACCAGTGATCTGTGTTCAGCTCTCGCTGCTGTCGGTAAGGGGTTTGTACGTGCTCCCCGTAACCGCCTGGGTTTCCTCCGGGTGCTCCAGTTTCTTTCCCAAAGACGTACGGGTTAGGGTTAGAGAGTCGTGGACAGTAAGGGTGGGGAGAGGCAGCCTTGGATAACTAAGGAAATATAGGAAGGCATCAAACTAAAAGCTCGTGTGTACAAAGTCACCGTGAGTAGTGGGAAACTGGAAGATTGGTGGAGCTTTGAAAAACAACAAAGAACCACTGAGCAAACAATAAAGAAAGGGAAGGGAAGGACCAACTGTCAGGCAGCTTTCGGTGGCTTGATCACCCAGTTGCGAAGGTTTGCAATGACGTTTCCGTTTGTCCTAGAGTTACTGCACTGCTCCGGGTTCTGGTTCCACATATCCGGGGATTGTTGAGTCGACGGAGGAATTCCATTTTGTGGAGAGATTGATTCCACCCAGCACCGTGCCAGTTCCTCCGAAACACGACCGTTACCCCACCCCGTCGGGATGGTGTCCACCTCGAGGTCTGTGTCGTCTGATGCAATGCACGGTCCGCTGGAGGATCGAGCAGCACGTGGGAGGGGGAATTGTCGATGTTTCGGGTCAATGCCCTGCATGAGGGCTTCAATCTCCCCCTTACCTTTCAGCCCAGTGTCACTCCGCCAAACACCCCTGGCTCCTGCCTCACCAAATCAAAATCCACCTGCCCCTCTCTCCAAACTGCACCCACACACCCCTCCCCTGCCTGGCACAGCCTCCTCATTCTCCTTCACCCTGACTCAGTCCACAATCGACATTAGACAAAAATAGGCCATCAGCCCATGGAGTCTACTCCACCATTCCATTTATTATCCCTCTCAACCCCAATCTCCTGCCTTCTCCCTGTAACCTTTGATGCCCTGACTGATCAAGAACCTATCAGCCTCCGGTCTAAATGTACCCAATGACTTGGCCTCCACGGCCATCTTTGGCATTAGGTCCTACAGAATCATCACCTTCTAGCTGAAGAAATTCCTCACCATCACTGTTCTAAATTGATGTCCCTGTGTTCTGAGGCTGTGCCCTCTGTTTATGGACTCCCCCACTATAGGAAACATCCTCTCTACATCCACTCTATCTGTGTCCCCTGGTCCTAGACTCCCACTATAGGAAACATCCTCTCCACATCCACTCTATCTGTGTCCTCAGGTCCTAGAATCCCCCACTATAGGAAACATCCTCTCCACATCCACTCTATCTGTGTCCTCAGGTCCTAGACTCCCCCACTATAGGAAACATCCTCTCCACATCCACTCTATCTGTGTCCTCAGGTCCTAGACTCCCCCATTATAGGAAACATCCTCTCCACATCCACTCTATCTGTGTCCTCAGGTCCTAGACTCCCCCACTATAGGAAACATCCTCTCCACATCCACTCTATCTGTGTCCTCAGGTCCTAGACTCCCCCACTATAGGAAACATCCTCTCCACATCCACTCTATCTGTGTCCTCTGGTCCTAGACTCCCCCACTATAGGAAACATCCTCTCCACATCCACTCTATCTGTGTCCTCAGGTCCTAGACTCCCCCAGTATGGAAACATCCTCTCCACATCCACTCTGTCTGTGTCCTCTGGTCCTAGACTCCCCCACTATAGGAAACATCCTCTCCACATCCACTCTATCTGTGCCCTCTGGTCCTAGACTCCCCCACTATAGGAAACATCGTCTCCAAATCCACTCTATCTGTGTCCTCTGGTCCTAGACTCCCCCACTATAGGAAACATTTTCTCCACATCCACTCTATCTGTGTCCTCTGGTCCTACACTCTCCCACTACAGGAAACATCCTCTCTACATCCACTCTATCTGTGTCCTCTGGTCCTAGACTCCCCCACAATAGGAGACATCCTCTCCACATCCACTCTGTGTCCCCTGATCCTAGACTCCCCCAGTATAGGAAACATCCTCTCCACATCCACTCTATCTGTGTCCCCTGGTCCTAGACTCCCCACTATAGGAAACATCCTCTCCACATCCACTCCATCTGTGTCCTCTGGTCCGAGATTCCCCCACTATAGGAAACATCCTCTCCACATCCACTCTATCTGTGTCCCCTGGTCCTAGACTCCCCACTATAGGAAACATCCTCTCCACATCCACTCTATCTGTGTCCTCTGGTCCTAGACTCCCCCACCACAGGAAACATCCTCTCCACATTCACTCTATCTGTGTCCTCTGGTCCTAGACTCCCCCACTATAGGAAACATCCACTCCACATCCACTCTATCTGTGTCCTGGTCCGACACTCTCCCACTACAGGAAACATCCTCTCTACATCCACTCTATCTGTGTCCTCTGGTCCTGGACTCCCCCGCTATAGGAAACATCCTCTCCACATCCACTCTATCTGTGTCCTCTGGTCCTAGACTCCCCCACTATTAGAAACTTCCTCTCCACATCCACTCTATCTGTGTCCTCTGGTCCTAGACTCCCCCAGTATGGAGACATCCTCTCCACATCCACTCTATCTGTGTCCTCTGGTCCTAGACTCCCCCACTATAGGAAACATCCTCTCCACATCCACTCTATCTGTGCCCTCTGGTCCTAGACTCCCCCACTATAGGAAACATCCTCTCCAAATCCACTCAATCTGTGTCCTCTGGTCCTAGACTCCCCCACTATAGGAAACATTCTCTCCACATCCACTGTATCTGTGTCCTCTGGTCCTACACTCTCCCACTACAGGAAACATCCTCTCTACATCCACTCTATCTGTGTCCTCTGGTCCTAGACTCCCCCACTATAGGAAACATCCTCTCCACATCCACTCTGTGTCCCCTGATCCTAGACTCCCCCACTATAGGAAACATCCTCTCCACATCCACTCTATCTGTGTCCTCTGGTCCTAGACTCCCCCACCACAGGAAACATCCTCTCCACATTCACTCTATCTGTGTCCTCTGGTCCTAGACTCCCCCACTATTAGAAACTTCCTCTCCACATCCAGTCTATCTGTGTCCTCTGGTCCTAGACTCCACCAGTATGGAAACATCCTCTCCACATCCACTCTATCTGTGTCCTCTGGTCCTAGACTCCCCCACTATAGGAAACATCCTCTCCACATCCACTCTAACTGTGCCCTCTGGTCCTAGACTCCCCCACTATAGGAAACATTCTCTCCACATCCACTCTATCTGTGTCCTCTGGTCCTACACTCTCCCACTACAGGAAACATCCTCTCTACATCCACTCTATCTGTGTCCTCTGGTCCTAGACTCCCCCACTATAGGAAACATCCTCTCCACATCCACTCTGTGTCCCCTGGTCCTAGACTCCCCACTATAGGAAACATCCTCCCCACATCCACTCCATCTGTGTCCTCTGGTCCGAGATTCCCCCACTATAGGAAACATCCGCTCCACATCCACTCTATCTGTGTCCCCTGGTCCTAGACTCCCCACTATAGGAAACATCCTCTCCACATCCACTATATCTGTGTCCTCTGGTCCTAGACTCCCCCACCACAGGAAACATCCTCTCCAAATCCACTCAATCTGTGTCCTCTGGTCCTAGACTCCCCCACTATAGGAAACATTCTCTCCACATCCACTGTATCTGTGTCCTCTGGTCCTACACTCTCCCACTACAGGAAACATCCTCTCTACATCCACTCTATCTGTGTCCTCTGGTCCTAGACTCCCCCACTATAGGAAATATCCACTCCACATCCACTCTATCTGTGTCCTGCTCCTACACTCTCCCACTACAGGAAACATCCTCTCTACATCCACTCTATCCGTGTCCTCTGGTCCTGGACTCCCCCACTATAGGAAACATCCTCTCCACATCCACTCTATCTGTGTCCTCTGGTCCTAGACTCCCCCACTATTAGAAACTACCTCTCCACATCCACTCTATCTGTGTCCTCTGGGCCTAGACTCCCCCAGTATGGAAACATCCTCTCCACATCCACTCTATCTGTGTCCTCTGGTCCTAGACTCCCCCACTATAGGAAACATCCTCTCCACATCCACTCTATCTGTGTCCTCTGGTCCTAGACTCCCCCACTATAGGAAACATCCTCTCCAAATCCACTCAATGTGTCCTCTGGTCCTAGACTCCCCCACTATAGGAAACATTCTCTCCACATCCACTGTATCTGTGTCCTCTGGTCCTAGACTCCCCCACTATAGGAAACATCCTCTCCACATCCACTCTGTGTCCCCTGATCCTAGACTCCCCCACTATAGGAAACATCCTCTCCACATCCACTCTATCTGTGTCCTCTGGTCCTAGACTCCCCCACCACAGGAAACATCCTCTCCACATTCACTCTATCTGTGTCCTCTGGTCCTAGACTCCCCCACTATTAGAAACATCCTCTCCACATCCACTCTATCTGTGTCCTCTGGTCCTAGACTCCCCCAGTATGGAAACATCCTCTCCACATCAACTCTATCTGTGTCCTCTGGTCCTAGACTCCCCCACTATAGGAAACATCCTCTCCACATCCACTCTATCTGTGCCCTCTGGTCCTAGACTCCCTCACTATAGGAAACATTCTCTCCACATCCACTCTATCTGTGTCCTCTGGTCCTACACTCTCCCACTACAGGAAACATCCTCTCTACATCCACTCTATCTGTGTCCTCTGGTCCTACACTCTCCCACTATAGGAAACATCCTCTCCACATCCACTCTATCTGTGTCCTCTGGTCCTAGACTCCCCCACTATAGGAAACATACTCTCCACATCCACTCTATCTGTGTCCTCTGGTCCTACACTCTCCCACTACAGGAAACATCCTCTCAACATCCACTCTATCTGTGTCCTCTGGTCATAGACTCCCCCACCACGGGAAACATCCTCTCCACATCCACTCTATCTGTGTCCTCTGGTCCTAGACTCCCCCACTATAGTAAACATCCTCTCTACATCCACTCTATCTGTGTCCTCTGGTCCCAGACTCCCTCACTATAGGAAACATCCTCTCCACATCCACTGTATCTGTGTCCTCTGGTCCTAGACTCCCCCACTATAGGAAACATCCTCTCCACATCCACTCTATCTGTGTCCTCTGGTCCTAGACTCCCCCACCACAGGAAACATCCTCTCCACATTCACTCTATCTGTGTCCTCTGGTCCTAGACTCCCCCACAATAGGAGACATCCTCTCCACATCCACTCTGTGTCCCCTGATCCTAGACTCCCCCAGTATAGGAAACATCCTCTCCACATCCACTCTATCTGTGTCCCCTGGTCCTAGACTCCCCACTATAGGAAACATCCTCTCCACATCCACTCCATCTGTGTCCTCTGGTCCGAGATTCCCCCACTATAGGAAACATCCTCTCCACATCCACTCTATCTGTGTCCCCTGGTCCTAGACTCCCCACTATAGGAAACATCCTCTCCACATCCACTCTATCTGTGTCCTCTGGTCCTAGACTCCCCCACCACAGGAAACATCCTCTCCACATTCACTCTATCTGTGTCCTCTGGTCCTAGACTCCCCCACTATTAGAAACATCCTCTCCACATCCACTCTATCTGTGTCCTCTGGTCCTAGACTCCCCCACTATAGGAAACATCCTCTCCACATCCACTCTAACTGTGCCCTCTGGTCCTAGACTCCCCCACTATAGGAAACATTCTCTCCACATCCACTCTATCTGTGTCCTCTGGTCCTACACTCTCCCACTACAGGAAACATCCTCTCTACATCCACTCTATCTGTGTCCTCTGGTCCCAGACTCCCCCACTATGGGAAACATCCTCTCCACATCCACTCTATCTGTGTCCTCTGGTCCTACACTCTCCCACTACAGGAAACATCCTCTCTACATCCACTCTATCTGTGTCCTCTGGTCCTAGACTCCCCCACTATAGGAAACATCCTCTCCACATCCACTCTGTGTCCCCTGGTCCTAGACTCCCCACTATAGGAAACATCCTCCCCACATCCACTCCATCTGTGTCCTCTGGTCCGAGATTCCCCCACTATAGGAAACATCCGCTCCACATCCACTCTATCTGTGTCCCCTGGTCCTAGACTCCCCACTATAGGAAACATCCTCTCCACATCCACTATATCTGTGTCCTCTGGTCCTAGACTCCCCCACCACAGGAAACATCCTCTCCAAATCCACTCAATCTGTGTCCTCTGGTCCTAGACTCCCCCACTATAGGAAACATTCTCTCCACATCCACTGTATCTGTGTCCTCTGGTCCTACACTCTCCCACTACAGGAAACATCCTCTCTACATCCACTCTATCTGTGTCCTCTGGTCCTAGACTCCCCCACTATAGGAAATATCCACTCCACATCCACTCTATCTGTGTCCTGCTCCTACACTCTCCCACTACAGGAAACATCCTCTCTACATCCACTCTATCCGTGTCCTCTGGTCCTGGACTCCCCCACTATAGGAAACATCCTCTCCACATCCACTCTATCTGTGTCCTCTGGTCCTAGACTCCCCCACTATTAGAAACTACCTCTCCACATCCACTCTATCTGTGTCCTCTGGGCCTAGACTCCCCCAGTATGGAAACATCCTCTCCACATCCACTCTATCTGTGTCCTCTGGTCCTAGACTCCCCCACTATAGGAAACATCCTCTCCACATCCACTCTATCTGTGCCCTCTGGTCCTAGACTCCCCCACTATAGGAAACATCCTCTCCAAATCCACTCAATGTGTCCTCTGGTCCTAGACTCCCCCACTATAGGAAACATTCTCTCCACATCCACTGTATCTGTGTCCTCTGGTCCTAGACTCCCCCACTATAGGAAACATCCTCTCCACATCCACTCTGTGTCCCCTGATCCTAGACTCCCCCACTATAGGAAACATCCTCTCCACATCCACTCTATCTGTGTCCTCTGGTCCTAGACTCCCCCACCACAGGAAACATCCTCTCCACATTCACTCTATCTGTGTCCTCTGGTCCTAGACTCCCCCACTATTAGAAACATCCTCTCCACATCCACTCTATCTGTGTCCTCTGGTCCTAGACTCCCCCAGTATGGAAACATCCTCTCCACATCAACTCTATCTGTGTCCTCTGGTCCTAGACTCCCCCACTATAGGAAACATCCTCTCCACATCCACTCTATCTGTGCCCTCTGGTCCTAGACTCCCTCACTATAGGAAACATTCTCTCCACATCCACTCTATCTGTGTCCTCTGGTCCTACACTCTCCCACTACAGGAAACATCCTCTCTACATCCACTCTATCTGTGTCCTCTGGTCCTACACTCTCCCACTATAGGAAACATCCTCTCCACATCCACTCTATCTGTGTCCTCTGGTCCTAGACTCCCCCACTATAGGAAACATACTCTCCACATCCACTCTATCTGTGTCCTCTGGTCCTACACTCTCCCACTACAGGAAACATCCTCTCAACATCCACTCTATCTGTGTCCTCTGGTCATAGACTCCCCCACCACGGGAAACATCCTCTCCACATCCACTCTATCTGTGTCCTCTGGTCCTAGACTCCCCCACTATAGTAAACATCCTCTCTACATCCACTCTATCTGTGTCCTCTGGTCCCAGACTCCCTCACTATAGGAAACATCCTCTCCACATCCACTGTATCTGTGTCCTCTGGTCCTAGACTCCCCCACTATAGGAAACATCCTCTCCACATCCACTCTATCTGTGTCCTCTGGTCCTAGACTCCCCCACCACAGGAAACATCCTCTCCACATTCACTCTATCTGTGTCCTCTGGTCCTAGACTCCCCCACAATAGGAGACATCCTCTCCACATCCACTCTGTGTCCCCTGATCCTAGACTCCCCCAGTATAGGAAACATCCTCTCCACATCCACTCTATCTGTGTCCCCTGGTCCTAGACTCCCCACTATAGGAAACATCCTCTCCACATCCACTCCATCTGTGTCCTCTGGTCCGAGATTCCCCCACTATAGGAAACATCCTCTCCACATCCACTCTATCTGTGTCCCCTGGTCCTAGACTCCCCACTATAGGAAACATCCTCTCCACATCCACTCTATCTGTGTCCTCTGGTCCTAGACTCCCCCACCACAGGAAACATCCTCTCCACATTCACTCTATCTGTGTCCTCTGGTCCTAGACTCCCCCACTATAGGAAACATCCACTCCACATCCACTCTATCTGTGTCCTGGTCCGACACTCTCCCACTACAGGAAACATCCTCTCTACATCCACTCTATCTGTGTCCTCTGGTCCTGGACTCCCCCGCTATAGGAAACATCCTCTCCACATCCACTCTATCTGTGTCCTCTGGTCCTAGACTCCCCCACTATTAGAAACTTCCTCTCCACATCCACTCTATCTGTGTCCTCTGGTCCTAGACTCCCCCAGTATGGAGACATCCTCTCCACATCCACTCTATCTGTGTCCTCTGGTCCTAGACTCCCCCACTATAGGAAACATCCTCTCCACATCCACTCTATCTGTGCCCTCTGGTCCTAGACTCCCCCACTATAGGAAACATCCTCTCCAAATCCACTCAATCTGTGTCCTCTGGTCCTAGACTCCCCCACTATAGGAAACATTCTCTCCACATCCACTGTATCTGTGTCCTCTGGTCCTACACTCTCCCACTACAGGAAACATCCTCTCTACATCCACTCTATCTGTGTCCTCTGGTCCTAGACTCCCCCACCACAGGAAACATCCTCTCCACATTCACTCTATCTGTGTCCTCTGGTCCTAGACTCCCCCACTATTAGAAACTTCCTCTCCACATCCAGTCTATCTGTGTCCTCTGGTCCTAGACTCCACCAGTATGGAAACATCCTCTCCACATCAACTCTATCTGTGTCCTCTGGTCCTAGACTCTCCCACTACAGGAAACATCCTCTCTACATCCACTCTATCTGTGTCCTCTGGTCCCAGACTCCCCCACTATGGGAAACATCCTCTCCACATCCACTCTATCTGTGTCCTCTGGTCCTACACTCTCCCACTACAGGAAACATCCTCTCTACATCCACTCTATCTGTGTCCTCTGGTCCTAGACTCCCCCACTATAGGAAACATCCTCTCCACATCCACTCTGTGTCCCCTGGTCCTAGACTCCCCACTATAGGAAACATCCTCCCCACATCCACTCCATCTGTGTCCTCTGGTCCGAGATTCCCCCACTATAGGAAACATCCGCTCCACATCCACTCTATCTGTGTCCTCTGGTCCTAGACTCCCCCACTATGGAGACATCCTCTCCACATCCACTCTATCTGTGTCCTCTGGTCCTAGACTCCCCCACTATAGGAAACATCCTCTCCACATCCACTCTATCTGTGCCCTCTGGTCCTAGACTCCCCCACTATAGGAAACATCCTCTCCAAATCCACTCAATCTGTGTCCTCTGGTCCTAGACTCCCCCACTATAGGAAACATTCTCTCCACATCCACTGTATCTGTGTCCTCTGGTCCTACACTCTCCCACTACAGGAAACATCCTCTCTACATCCACTCTATCTGTGTCCTCTGGTCCTAGACTCCCCCACCACAGGAAACATCCTCTCCACATTCACTCTATCTGTGTCCTCTGGTCCTAGACTCCCCCACTATTAGAAACTTCCTCTCCACATCCAGTCTATCTGTGTCCTCTGGTCCTAGACTCCACCAGTATGGAAACATCCTCTCCACATCAACTCTATCTGTGTCCTCTGGTCCTAGACTCTCCCACTACAGGAAACATCCTCTCTACATCCACTCTATCTGTGTCCTCTGGTCCCAGACTCCCCCACTATGGGAAACATCCTCTCCACATCCACTCTATCTGTGTCCTCTGGTCCTACACTCTCCCACTACAGGAAACATCCTCTCTACATCCACTCTATCTGTGTCCTCTGGTCCTAGACTCCCCCACTATAGGAAACATCCTCTCCACATCCACTCTGTGTCCCCTGGTCCTAGACTCCCCACTATAGGAAACATCCTCCCCACATCCACTCCATCTGTGTCCTCTGGTCCGAGATTCCCCCACTATAGGAAACATCCGCTCCACATCCACTCTATCTGTGTCCTCTGGTCCTAGACTCCCCCACTATAGGAAACATTCTCTCCACATCCACTGTATCTGTGTCCTCTGGTCCTACACTCTCCCACTACAGGAAACATCCTCTCTACATCCACTCTATCTGTGTCCTCTGGTCCTAGACTCCCCCACTATAGGAAACATCCTCTCCACATCCACTCTGTGTCCCCTGATCCTAGACTCCCCCACTATAGGAAACATCCTCTCCACATCCACTCTATCTGTGTCCTCTGGTCCTAGACTCCCCCACCACAGGAAACATCCTCTCCACATTCACTCTATCTGTGTCCTCTGGTCCTAGACTCCCCCACTATTAGAAACTTCCTCTCCACATCCAGTCTATCTGTGTCCTCTGGTCCTAGACTCCCCCAGTATGGAAACATCCTCTCCACATCAACTCTATCTGTGTCCTCTGGTCCTAGACTCCCCCACTATAGGAAACATCCTCTCCACATCCACTCTATCTGTGCCCTCTGGTCCTAGACTCCCTCACTATAGGAAACATTCTCTCCACATCCACTCTATCTGTGTCCTCTGGTCCTACACTCTCCCACTACAGGAAACATCCTCTCTACATCCACTCTATCTGTGTCCTCTGGTCCTACACTCTCCCACTATAGGAAACATCCTCTCCACATCCACTCTATCTGTGTCCTCTGGTCCTAGACTCCCCCACTATAGGAAACATACTCTCCACATCCACTCTATCTGTGTCCTCTGGTCCTACACTCTCCCACTACAGGAAACATCCTCTCAACATCCACTCTATCTGTGTCCTCTGGTCATAGACTCCCCCACCACGGGAAACATCCTCTCCACATCCACTCTATCTGTGTCCTCTGGTCCTAGACTCCCCCACTATAGTAAACATCCTCTCTACATCCACTCTATCTGTGTCCTCTGGTCCCAGACTCCCTCACTATAGGAAACATCCTCTCCACATCCACTGTATCTGTGTCCTCTGGTCCTAGACTCCCCCACTATAGGAAACATCCTCTCCACATCCACTCTATCTGTGTCCTCTGGTCCTAGACTCCCCCACCACAGGAAACATCCTCTCCACATTCACTCTATCTGTGTCCTCTGGTCCTAGACTCCCCCACAATAGGAGACATCCTCTCCACATCCACTCTGTGTCCCCTGATCCTAGACTCCCCCAGTATAGGAAACATCCTCTCCACATCCACTCTATCTGTGTCCCCTGGTCCTAGACTCCCCACTATAGGAAACATCCTCTCCACATCCACTCCATCTGTGTCCTCTGGTCCGAGATTCCCCCACTATAGGAAACATCCTCTCCACATCCACTCTATCTGTGTCCCCTGGTCCTAGACTCCCCACTATAGGAAACATCCTCTCCACATCCACTCTATCTGTGTCCTCTGGTCCTAGACTCCCCCACCACAGGAAACATCCTCTCCACATTCACTCTATCTGTGTCCTCTGGTCCTAGACTCCCCCACTATAGGAAACATCCACTCCACATCCACACTATCTGTGTCCTGGTCCGACACTCTCCCACTACAGGAAACATCCTCTCTACATCCACTCTATCTGTGTCCTATGGTCCTGGACTCCCCCGCTATAGGAAACATCCTCTCCACATCCACTCTATCTGTGTCCCCTGGTCCTAGACTCCCCCACTATTAGAAACTTCCTCTCCACATCCACTCTATCTGTGTCCTCTGGTCCTAGACTCCCCCAGTATGGAGACATCCACTCCACATCCACTCTATCTGTGTCCTCTGGTCCTAGACTCCCCCACTATAGGAAACATCCTCTCCACATCCACTCTATCTGTGCCCTCTGGTCCTAGACTCCCCCACTATAGGAAACATCCTCTCCAAATCCACTCAATCTGTGTCCTCTGGTCCTAGACTCCCCCACTATAGGAAACATTCTCTCCACATCCACTGTATCTGTGTCCTCTGGTCCTACACTCTCCCACTACAGGAAACATACTCTACATCCACTCTATCTGTGTCCTCTGGTCCTAGACTCCCCCACTATAGGAAACATCCTCTCCACATCCACTCTGTGTCCCCTGATCCTAGACTCCCCCACTATAGGAAACATCCTCTCCACATCCACTCTATCTGTGTCCTCTGGTCCTAGACTCCCCCACCACAGGAAACATCCTCTCCACATTCACTCTATCTGTGTCCTCTGGTCCTAGACTCCCCCACTATTAGAAACTTCCTCTCCACATCCAGTCTATCTGTGTCCTCTGGTCCTAGACTCCACCAGTATGGAAACATCCTCTCCACATCCACTCTATCTGTGTCCTCTGGTCCTAGACTCCCCCACTATAGGAAACATCCTCTCCACATCCACTCTAACTGTGCCCTCTGGTCCTGTCCTAGACTCCCCCACTATAGGAAACATTCTCTCCACATCCACTCTATCTGTGTCCTCTGGTCCTACACTCTCCCACTACAGGAAACATCCTCTCTACATCCACTCTATCTGTGTCCTCTGGTCCCAGACTCCCCCACTATGGGAAACATCCTCTCCACATCCACTCTATCTGTGTCCTCTGGTCCTACACTCTTCCACTACAGGAAACATCCTCTCTACATCCACTCTATCTGTGTCCTCTGGTCCTAGACTCCCCCACTATAGGAAACATCCTCTCCACATCCACTCTGTGTCCCCTGGTCCTAGACTCCCCACTATAGGAAACATCCTCCCCACATCCACTCCATCTGTGTCCTCTGGTCCGAGATTCCCCCACTATAGGAAACATCCGCTCCACATCCACTCTATCTGTGTCCCCTGGTCCTAGACTCCCCACTATAGGAAACATCCTCTCCACATCCACTATATCTGTGTCCTCTGGTCCTAGACTCCCCCACCACAGGAAACATCCTCTCCAAATCCACTCAATCTGTGTCCTCTGGTCCTAGACTCCCCCACTATAGGAAACATTCTCTCCACATCCACTGTATCTGTGTCCTCTGGTCCTACACTCTCCCACTACAGGAAACATCCTCTCTACATCCACTCTATCTGTGTCCTCTGGTCCTAGACTCCCCCACTATAGGAAATATCCACTCCACATCCACTCTATCTGTGTCCTGCTCCTACACTCTCCCACTACAGGAAACATCCTCTCTACATCCACTCTATCCGTGTCCTCTGGTCCTGGACTCCCCCACTATAGGAAACATCCTCTCCACATCCACTCTATCTGTGTCCTCTGGTCCTAGACTCCCCCACTATTAGAAACTACCTCTCCACATCCACTCTATCTGTGTCCTCTGGGCCTAGTCTCCCCCAGTATGGAAACATCCTCTCCACATCCACTCTATCTGTGTCCTCTGGTCCTAGACTCCCCCACTATAGGAAACATCCTCTCCACATCCACTCTATCTGTGCCCTCTGGTCCTAGACTCCCCCACTATAGGAAACATCCTCTCCAAATCCACTCAATGTGTCCTCTGGTCCTAGACTCCCCCACTATAGGAAACATTCTCTCCACATCCACTCTGTGTCCCCTGATCCTAGACTCCCCCACTATAGGAAACATCCTCTCCACATCCACTCTATCTGTGTCCTCTGGTCCTAGACTCCCCCACCACAGGAAACATCCTCTCCACATTCACTCTATCTGTGTCCTCTGGTCCTAGACTCACCCACTATTAGAAACATCCTCTCCACATCCACTCTATCTGTGTCCTCTGGTCCTAGACTCCCCCAGTATGGAAACATCCTCTCCACATCAACTCTATCTGTGTCCTCTGGTCCTAGACTCCCCCACCACAGGAAACATCCTCTCCACATCCACTCTATCTGTGCCCTCTGGTCCTAGACTCCCTCACTATAGGAAACATTCTCTCCACATCCACTCTATCTGTGTCCTCTGGTCCTACACTCTCCCACTACAGGAAACATCCTCTCTACATCCACTCTATCTGTGTCCTCTGGTCCTACACTCTCCCACTATAGGAAACATCCTCTCCACATCCACTCTATCTGTGTCCTCTGGTCCTAGACTCCCCCACTATAGGAAACATACTCTCCACATCCACTCTATCTGTGTCCTCTGGTCCTACACTCTCCCACTACAGGAAACATCCTCTCAACATCCACTCTATCTGTGTCCTCTGGTCATAGACTCCCCCACCACGGGAAACATCCTCTCCACATCCACTCTATCTGTGTCCTCTGGTCCTAGACTCCCCCACTATAGTAAACATCCTCTCTACATCCACTCTATCTGTGTCCTCTGGTCCCAGACTCCCTCACTATAGGAAACATCCTCTCCACATCCACTGTATCTGTGTCCTCTGGTCCTAGACTCCCCCACTATAGGAAACATCCTCTCCACATCCACTCTATCTGTGTCCTCTGGTCCTAGACTCCCCCACCACAGGAAACATCCTCTCCAAATCCACTCAATCTGTGTCCTCTGGTCCTAGACTCCCCCACTATAGGAAACATTCTCTCCACATCCACTGTATCTGTGTCCTCTGGTCCTACACTCTCCCACTACAGGAAACATCCTCTCTACATCCACTCTATCTGTGTCCTCTGGTCCTAGACTCCCCCACTATAGGAAATATCCACTCCACATCCACTCTATCTGTGTCCTGCTCCTACACTCTCCCACTACAGGAAACATCCTCTCTACATCCACTCTATCCGTGTCCTCTGGTCCTGGACTCCCCCACTATAGGAAACATCCTCTCCACATCCACTCTATCTGTGTCCTCTGGTCCTAGACTCCCCCACTATTAGAAACTACCTCTCCACATCCACTCTATCTGTGTCCTCTGGGCCTAGTCTCCCCCAGTATGGAAACATCCTCTCCACATCCACTCTATCTGTGTCCTCTGGTCCTAGACTCCCCCACTATAGGAAACATCCTCTCCACATCCACTCTATCTGTGCCCTCTGGTCCTAGACTCCCCCACTATAGGAAACATCCTCTCCAAATCCACTCAATGTGTCCTCTGGTCCTAGACTCCCCCACTATAGGAAACATTCTCTCCACATCCACTGTATCTGTGTCCTCTGGTCCTAGACTCCCCCACTATAGGAAACATCCTCTCCACATCCACTCTGTGTCCCCTGATCCTAGACTCCCCCACTATAGGAAACATCCTCTCCACATCCACTCTATCTGTGTCCTCTGGTCCTAGACTCCCCCACCACAGGAAACATCCTCTCCACATTCACTCTATCTGTGTCCTCTGGTCCTAGACTCCCCCACTATTAGAAACATCCTCTCCACATCCACTCTATCTGTGTCCTCTGGTCCTAGACTCCCCCAGTATGGAAACATCCTCTCCACATCAACTCTATCTGTGTCCTCTGGTCCTAGACTCCCCCACTATAGGAAACATCCTCTCCACATCCACTCTATCTGTGCCCTCTGGTCCTAGACTCCCTCACTATAGGAAACATTCTCTCCACATCCACTCTATCTGTGTCCTCTGGTCCTACACTCTCCCACTACAGGAAACATCCTCTCTACATCCACTCTATCTGTGTCCTCTGGTCCTACACTCTCCCACTATAGGAAACATCCTCTCCACATCCACTCTATCTGTGTCCTCTGGTCCTAGACTCCCCCACTATAGGAAACATACTCTCCACATCCACTCTATCTGTGTCCTCTGGTCCTACACTCTCCCACTACAGGAAACATCCTCTCAACATCCACTCTATCTGTGTCCTCTGGTCATAGACTCCCCCACCACGGGAAACATCCTCTCCACATCCACTCTATCTGTGTCCTCTGGTCCTAGACTCCCCCACTATAGTAAACATCCTCTCTACATCCACTCTATCTGTGTCCTCTGGTCCCAGACTCCCTCACTATAGGAAACATCCTCTCCACATCCACTGTATCTGTGTCCTTTGGTCCTAGACTCCCCCACTATAGGAAACATCCTCTCCACATCCACTCTATCTGTGTCCTCTGGTCCTAGACTCCCCCACCACAGGAAACATCCTCTCCACATTCACTCTATCTGTGTCCTCTGGTCCTAGACTCCCCCACTATAGGAAACATCCACTCCACATCCACTCTATCTGTGTCCTGGACCTACACTCTCCCACTACAGGAAACATCCTCTCTACATCCACTCTATCTGTGTCCTCTGGTCCTGGACTCCCCCACTATAGGAAACATCCTCTCCACATCCACTCTATCTGTGTCCTCTGGTCCTAGACTCCCCCACTATTAGAAACATCCTCTCTACATCCACTCTATCTGTGTCCTCTGGTCCTAGACTCCCCCACTATAGGAAACATCCTCTCCACATCCACTCTGTGTCCCCTGGTCCTAGACTCCCCACTATAGGAAACATCCTCCCCACATCCACTCCATCTGTGTCCTCTGGTCCGAGATTCCCCCACTATAGGAAACATCCGCTCCACATCCACTCTATCTGTGTCCTCTGGTCCTAGACTCCCCCACTATAGGAAACATTCTCTCCACATCCACTGTATCTGTGTCCTCTGGTCCTACACTCTCCCACTACAGGAAACATCCTCTCTACATCCACTCTATCTGTGTCCTCTGGTCCTAGACTCCCCCATTATAGGAAACATCCTCTCCACATCCACTCTGTGTCCCCTGATCCTAGACTCCCCCACTATAGGAAACATCCTCTCCACATCCACTCTATCTGTGTCCTCTGGTCCTAGACTCCCCCACCACAGGAAACATCCTCTCCACATTCACTCTATCTGTGTCCTCTGGTCCTAGACTCCCCCACTATTAGAAACTTCCTCTCCACATCCAGTCTATCTGTGTCCTCTGGTCCTAGACTCCCCCAGTATGGAAACATCCTCTCCACATCCACTCTATCTGTGTCCTCTGGTCCCAGACTCCCTCACTATAGGAAACATCCTCTCCACATCCACTGTATCTGTGTCCTCTGGTCCTAGACTCCCCCACTATAGGAAACATCCTCTCCACATCCACTCTATCTGTGTCCTCTGGTCCTAGACTCCCCCACCACAGGAAACATCCTCTCCACATTCACTCTATCTGTGTCCTCTGGTCCTAGACTCCCCCACTATAGGAAACATCCACTCCACATCCACTCTATCTGTGTCCTGGACCTACACTCTCCCACTACAGGAAACATCCTCTCTACATCCACTCTATCTGTGTCCTCTGGTCCTGGACTCCCCCACTATAGGAAACATCCTCTCCACATCCACTCTATCTGTGTCCTCTGGTCCTAGACTCCCCCACTATAGGAAACATCCTCTCCACATCCACTCTATCTGTGTCCTCTGGTCCTAGACTCCCCCACCACAGGAAACATCCTCTCCACATTCACTCTATCTGTGTCCTCTGGTCCTAGACTCCCCCACCACGGGAAACATCCTCTCCACATCCACTCTATCTGTGTCCTCTGGTCCTAGACTCCCCCACTATAGTAAACATCCTCTCTACATCCACTCTATCTGTGTCCTCTGGTCCCAGACTCCCTCACTATAGGAAACATCCTCTCCACATCCACTGTATCTGTGTCCTCTGGTCCTAGACTCCCCCACTATAGGAAACATCCTCTCCACATCCACTCTATCTGTGTCCTCTGGTCCTAGACTCCCCCACCACAGGAAACATCCTCTCCACATTCACTCTATCTGTGTCCTCTGGTCCTAGACTCCCCCACTATAGGAAACATCCACTCCACATCCACTCTATCTGTGTCCTGGACCTACACTCTCCCACTACAGGAAACATCCTCTCTACATCCACTCTATCTGTGTCCTCTGGTCCTGGACTCCCCCACTATAGGAAACATCCTCTCCACATCCACTCTATCTGTGTCCTCTGGTCCTAGACTCCCCCACTATAGGAAACATCCTCTCCACATCCACTCTATCTGTGTCCTCTGGTCCTAGACTCCCCCACCACAGGAAACATCCTCTCCACATTCACTCTATCTGTGTCCTCTGGTCCTAGACTCCCCCACTATAGGAAACATCCACTCCACATCCACTCTATCTGTGTCCTGGACCTACACTCTCCCACTACAGGAAACATCCTCTCTACATCCACTCTATCTGTGTCCTCTGGTCCTGGACTCCCCCACTATAGGAAACATCCTCTCCACATCCACTCTATCTGTGTCCTCTGGTCCTAGACTCCCCCACTATTAGAAACATCCTCTCTACATCCACTCTATCTGTGTCCTCTGGTCCTAGACTCCCCCACTATAGGAAACATCCTCTCCACATCCACTCTGTGTCCCCTGGTCCTAGACTCCCCACTATAGGAAACATCCTCCCCACATCCACTCCATCTGTGTCCTCTGGTCCGAGATTCCCCCACTATAGGAAACATCCGCTCCACATCCACTCTATCTGTGTCCTCTGGTCCTAGACTCCCCCACTATAGGAAACATTCTCTCCACATCCACTGTATCTGTGTCCTCTGGTCCTACACTCTCCCACTACAGGAAACATCCTCTCTACATCCACTCTATCTGTGTCCTCTGGTCCTAGACTCCCCCACTATAGGAAATATCCACTCCACATCCACTCTATCTGTGTCCTGCTCCTACACTCTCCCACTACAGGAAACATCCTCTCTACATCCACTCTATCCGTGTCCTCTGGTCCTGGACTCCCCCACTATAGGAAACATCCTCTCCACATCCACTCTATCTGTGTCCTCTGGTCCTAGACTCCCCCACTATTAGAAACTACCTCTCCACATCCACTCTATCTGTGTCCTCTGGGCCTAGACTCCCCCACTATGGAAACATCCTCTCCACATCCACTCTATCTGTGTCCTCTGGTCCTAGACTCCCCCACTATAGGAAACATCCTCTCCACATCCACTCTATCTGTGCCCTCTGGTCCTAGACTCCCCCACTATAGGAAACATCCTCTCCAAATCCACTCAATGTGTCCTCTGGTCCTAGACTCCCCCACTATAGGAAACATTCTCTCCACATCCACTGTATCTGTGTCCTCTGGTCCTAGACTCCCCCACTATAGGAAACATCCTCTCCACATCCACTCTGTGTCCCCTGATCCTAGACTCCCCCACTATAGGAAACATCCTCTCCACATCCACTCTATCTGTGTCCTCTGGTCCTAGACTCCCCCACCACAGGAAACATCCTCTCCACATTCACTCTATCTGTGTCCTCTGGTCCTAGACTCCCCCACTATTAGAAACATCCTCTCCACATCCACTCTATCTGTGTCCTCTGGTCCTAGACTCCCCCAGTATGGAAACATCCTCTCCACATCAACTCTATCTGTGTCCTCTGGTCCTAGACTCCCCCACTATAGGAAACATCCTCTCCACATCCACTCTATCTGTGCCCTCTGGTCCTAGACTCCCTCACTATAGGAAACATTCTCTCCACATCCACTCTATCTGTGTCCTCTGGTCCTACACTCTCCCACTACAGGAAACATCCTCTCTACATCCACTCTATCTGTGTCCTCTGGTCCTACACTCTCCCACTATAGGAAACATCCTCTCCACATCCACTCTATCTGTGTCCTCTGGTCCTAGACTCCCCCACTATAGGAAACATACTCTCCACATCCACTCTATCTGTGTCCTCTGGTCCTACACTCTCCCACTACAGGAAACATCCTCTCAACATCCACTCTATCTGTGTCCTCTGGTCATAGACTCCCCCACCACGGGAAACATCCTCTCCACATCCACTCTATCTGTGTCCTCTGGTCCTAGACTCCCCCACTATAGTAAACATCCTCTCTACATCCACTCTATCTGTGTCCTCTGGTCCCAGACTCCCTCACTATAGGAAACATCCTCTCCACATCCACTGTATCTGTGTCCTCTGGTCCTAGACTCCCCCACTATAGGAAACATCCTCTCCACATCCACTCTATCTGTGTCCTCTGGTCCTAGACTCCCCCACCACAGGAAACATCCTCTCCACATTCACTCTATCTGTGTCCTCTGGTCCTAGACTCCCCCACTATAGGAAACATCCACTCCACATCCACTCTATCTGTGTCCTGGACCTACACTCTCCCACTACAGGAAACATCCTCTCTACATCCACTCTATCTGTGTCCTCTGGTCCTGGACTCCCCCACTATAGGAAACATCCTCTCCACATCCACTCTATCTGTGTCCTCTGGTCCTAGACTCCCCCACTATTAGAAACATCCTCTCTACATCCACTCTATCTGTGTCCTCTGGTCCTAGACTCCCCCACTATAGGAAACATCCTCTCCACATCCACTCTGTGTCCCCTGGTCCTAGACTCCCCACTATAGGAAACATCCTCCCCACATCCACTCCATCTGTGTCCTCTGGTCCGAGATTCCCCCACTATAGGAAACATCCGCTCCACATCCACTCTATCTGTGTCCTCTGGTCCTAGACTCCCCCACTATAGGAAACATTCTCTCCACATCCACTGTATCTGTGTCCTCTGGTCCTACACTCTCCCACTACAGGAAACATCCTCTCTACATCCACTCTATCTGTGTCCTCTGGTCCTAGACTCCCCCACTATAGGAAACATCCTCTCCACATCCACTCTGTGTCCCCTGATCCTAGACTCCCCCACTATAGGAAACATCCTCTCCACATCCACTCTATCTGTGTCCTCTGGTCCTAGACTCCCCCACCACAGGAAACATCCTCTCCACATTCACTCTATCTGTGTCCTCTGGTCCTAGACTCCCCCACTATTAGAAACTTCCTCTCCACATCCAGTCTATCTGTGTCCTCTGGTCCTAGACTCCCCCACTATTAGAAACATCCTCTCCACATCCACTCTATCTGTGTCCTCTGGTCCTAGACTCCCCCAGTATGGAAACATCCTCTCCACATCAACTCTATCTGTGTCCTCTGGTCCTAGACTCCCCCACTATAGGAAACATCCTCTCCACATCCACTCTATCTGTGCCCTCTGGTCCTAGACTCCCTCACTATAGGAAACATTCTCTCCACATCCACTCTATCTGTGTCCTCTGGTCCTACACTCTCCCACTACAGGAAACATCCTCTCTACATCCACTCTATCTGTGTCCTCTGGTCCTACACTCTCCCACTATAGGAAACATCCTCTCCACATCCACTCTATCTGTGTCCTCTGGTCCTAGACTCCCCCACTATAGGAAACATACTCTCCACATCCACTCTATCTGTGTCCTCTGGTCCTACACTCTCCCACTACAGGAAACATCCTCTCAACATCCACTCTATCTGTGTCCTCTGGTCATAGACTCCCCCACCACGGGAAACATCCTCTCCACATCCACTCTATCTGTGTCCTCTGGTCCTAGACTCCCCCACTATAGTAAACATCCTCTCTACATCCACTCTATCTGTGTCCTCTGGTCCCAGACTCCCTCACTATAGGAAACATCCTCTCCACATCCACTGTATCTGTGTCCTCTGGTCCTAGACTCCCCCACTATAGGAAACATCCTCTCCACATCCACTCTATCTGTGTCCTCTGGTCCTAGACTCCCCCACCACAGGAAACATCCTCTCCACATTCACTCTATCTGTGTCCTCTGGTCCTAGACTCCCCCACTATAGGAAACATCCACTCCACATCCACTCTATCTGTGTCCTGGACCTACACTCTCCCACTACAGGAAACATCCTCTCTACATCCACTCTATCTGTGTCCTCTGGTCCTGGACTCCCCCACTATAGGAAACATCCTCTCCACATCCACTCTATCTGTGTCCTCTGGTCCTAGACTCCCCCACTATTAGAAACATCCTCTCTACATCCACTCTATCTGTGTCCTCTGGTCCTAGACTCCCCCACTATAGGAAACATCCTCTCCACATCCACTCTGTGTCCCCTGGTCCTAGACTCCCCACTATAGGAAACATCCTCTCCAAATCCACTCAATGTGTCCTCTGGTCCTAGACTCCCCCACTATAGGAAACATTCTCTCCACATCCACTGTATCTGTGTCCTCTGGTCCTAGACTCCCCCACTATAGGAAACATCCTCTCCACATCCACTCTGTGTCCCCTGATCCTAGACTCCCCCACTATAGGAAACATCCTCTCCACATCCACTCTATCTGTGTCCTCTGGTCCTAGACTCCCCCACCACAGGAAACATCCTCTCCACATTCACTCTATCTGTGTCCTCTGGTCCTAGACTCCCCCACTATTAGAAACATCCTCTCCACATCCACTCTATCTGTGTCCTCTGGTCCTAGACTCCCCCAGTATGGAAACATCCTCTCCACATCAACTCTATCTGTGTCCTCTGGTCCTAGACTCCCCCACTATAGGAAACATCCTCTCCACATCCACTCTATCTGTGCCCTCTGGTCCTAGACTCCCTCACTATAGGAAACATTCTCTCCACATCCACTCTATCTGTGTCCTCTGGTCCTACACTCTCCCACTACAGGAAACATCCTCTCTACATCCACTCTATCTGTGTCCTCTGGTCCTACACTCTCCCACTATAGGAAACATCCTCTCCACATCCACTCTATCTGTGTCCTCTGGTCCTAGACTCCCCCACTATAGGAAACATACTCTCCACATCCACTCTATCTGTGTCCTCTGGTCCTACACTCTCCCACTACAGGAAACATCCTCTCAACATCCACTCTATCTGTGTCCTCTGGTCATAGACTCCCCCACCACGGGAAACATCCTCTCCACATCCACTCTATCTGTGTCCTCTGGTCCTAGACTCCCCCACTATAGTAAACATCCTCTCTACATCCACTCTATCTGTGTCCTCTGGTCCCAGACTCCCTCACTATAGGAAACATCCTCTCCACATCCACTGTATCTGTGTCCTCTGGTCCTAGACTCCCCCACTATAGGAAACATCCTCTCCACATCCACTCTATCTGTGTCCTCTGGTCCTAGACTCCCCCACCACAGGAAACATCCTCTCCACATTCACTCTATCTGTGTCCTCTGGTCCTAGACTCCCCCACTATAGGAAACATCCACTCCACATCCACTCTATCTGTGTCCTGGACCTACACTCTCCCACTACAGGAAACATCCTCTCTACATCCACTCTATCTGTGTCCTCTGGTCCTGGACTCCCCCACTATAGGAAACATCCTCTCCACATCCACTCTATCTGTGTCCTCTGGTCCTAGACTCCCCCACTATTAGAAACATCCTCTCTACATCCACTCTATCTGTGTCCTCTGGTCCTAGACTCCCCCACTATAGGAAACATCCTCTCCACATCCACTCTGTGTCCCCTGGTCCTAGACTCCCCACTATAGGAAACATCCTCTCCAAATCCACTCAATGTGTCCTCTGGTCCTAGACTCCCCCACTATAGGAAACATTCTCTCCACATCCACTGTATCTGTGTCCTCTGGTCCTAGACTCCCCCACTATAGGAAACATCCTCTCCACATCCACTCTGTGTCCCCTGATCCTAGACTCCCCCACTATAGGAAACATCCTCTCCACATCCACTCTATCTGTGTCCTCTGGTCCTAGACTCCCCCACCACAGGAAACATCCTCTCCACATTCACTCTATCTGTGTCCTCTGGTCCTAGACTCCCCCACTATTAGAAACATCCTCTCCACATCCACTCTATCTGTGTCCTCTGGTCCTAGACTCCCCCAGTATGGAAACATCCTCTCCACATCAACTCTATCTGTGTCCTCTGGTCCTAGACTCCCCCACTATAGGAAACATCCTCTCCACATCCACTCTATCTGTGCCCTCTGGTCCTAGACTCCCTCACTATAGGAAACATTCTCTCCACATCCACTCTATCTGTGTCCTCTGGTCCTACACTCTCCCACTACAGGAAACATCCTCTCTACATCCACTCTATCTGTGTCCTCTGGTCCTACACTCTCCCACTATAGGAAACATCCTCTCCACATCCACTCTATCTGTGTCCTCTGGTCCTAGACTCCCCCACTATAGGAAACATACTCTCCACATCCACTCTATCTGTGTCCTCTGGTCCTACACTCTCCCACTACAGGAAACATCCTCTCAACATCCACTCTATCTGTGTCCTCTGGTCATAGACTCCCCCACCACGGGAAACATCCTCTCCACATCCACTCTATCTGTGTCCTCTGGTCCTAGACTCCCCCACTATAGTAAACATCCTCTCTACATCCACTCTATCTGTGTCCTCTGGTCCCAGACTCCCTCACTATAGGAAACATCCTCTCCACATCCACTGTATCTGTGTCCTCTGGTCCTAGACTCCCCCACTATAGGAAACATCCTCTCCACATCCACTCTATCTGTGTCCTCTGGTCCTAGACTCCCCCACCACAGGAAACATCCTCTCCACATTCACTCTATCTGTGTCCTCTGGTCCTAGACTCCCCCACTATAGGAAACATCCACTCCACATCCACTCTATCTGTGTCCTGGACCTACACTCTCCCACTACAGGAAACATCCTCTCTACATCCACTCTATCTGTGTCCTCTGGTCCTGGACTCCCCCACTATAGGAAACATCCTCTCCACATCCACTCTATCTGTGTCCTCTGGTCCTAGACTCCCCCACTATTAGAAACATCCTCTCTACATCCACTCTATCTGTGTCCTCTGGTCCTAGACTCCCCCACTATAGGAAACATCCTCTCCACATCCACTCTGTGTCCCCTGGTCCTAGACTCCCCACTATAGGAAACATCCTCCCCACATCCACTCCATCTGTGTCCTCTGGTCCGAGATTCCCCCACTATAGGAAACATCCGCTCCACATCCACTCTATCTGTGTCCTCTGGTCCTAGACTCCCCCACTATAGGAAACATTCTCTCCACATCCACTGTATCTGTGTCCTCTGGTCCTACACTCTCCCACTACAGGAAACATCCTCTCTACATCCACTCTATCTGTGTCCTCTGGTCCTAGACTCCCCCACTATAGGAAACATCCTCTCCACATCCACTCTGTGTCCCCTGATCCTAGACTCCCCCACTATAGGAAACATCCTCTCCACATCCACTCTATCTGTGTCCTCTGGTCCTAGACTCCCCCACCACAGGAAACATCCTCTCCACATTCACTCTATCTGTGTCCTCTGGTCCTAGACTCCCCCACTATTAGAAACTTCCTCTCCACATCCAGTCTATCTGTGTCCTCTGGTCCTAGACTCCCCCACTATTAGAAACATCCTCTCCAAATCCACTCTATCTGTGTCCTCTGGTCCTAGACTCCCCCAGTATGGAAACATCCTCTCCACATCAACTCTATCTGTGTCCTCTGGTCCTAGACTCCCCCACTATAGGAAACATCCTCTCCACATCCACTCTATCTGTGCCCTCTGGTCCTAGACTCCCTCACTATAGGAAACATTCTCTCCACATCCACTCTATCTGTGTCCTCTGGTCCTACACTCTCCCACTACAGGAAACATCCTCTCTACATCCACTCTATCTGTGTCCTCTGGTCCTACACTCTCCCACTATAGGAAACATCCTCTCCACATCCACTCTATCTGTGTCCTCTGGTCCTAGACTCCCCCACTATAGGAAACATACTCTCCACATCCACTCTATCTGTGTCCTCTGGTCCTACACTCTCCCACTACAGGAAACATCCTCTCAACATCCACTCTATCTGTGTCCTCTGGTCATAGACTCCCCCACCACGGGAAACATCCTCTCCACATCCACTCTATCTGTGTCCTCTGGTCCTAGACTCCCCCACTATAGTAAACATCCTCTCTACATCCACTCTATCTGTGTCCTCTGGTCCCAGACTCCCTCACTATAGGAAACATCCTCTCCACATCCACTGTATCTGTGTCCTCTGGTCCTAGACTCCCCCACTATAGGAAACATCCTCTCCACATCCACTCTATCTGTGTCCTCTGGTCCTAGACTCCCCCACCACAGGAAACATCCTCTCCACATTCACTCTATCTGTGTCCTCTGGTCCTAGACTCCCCCACTATAGGAAACATCCACTCCACATCCACTCTATCTGTGTCCTGGACCTACACTCTCCCACTACAGGAAACATCCTCTCTACATCCACTCTATCTGTGTCCTCTGGTCCTGGACTCCCCCACTATAGGAAACATCCTCTCCACATCCACTCTATCTGTGTCCTCTGGTCCTAGACTCCCCCACTATTAGAAACATCCTCTCTACATCCACTCTATCTGTGTCCTCTGGTCCTAGACTCCCCCACTATAGGAAACATCCTCTCCACATCCACTCTGTGTCCCCTGGTCCTAGACTCCCCACTATAGGAAACATCCTCCCCACATCCACTCCATCTGTGTCCTCTGGTCCGAGATTCCCCCACTATAGGAAACATCCGCTCCACATCCACTCTATCTGTGTCCTCTGGTCCTAGACTCCCCCACTATAGGAAACATTCTCTCCACATCCACTGTATCTGTGTCCTCTGGTCCTACACTCTCCCACTACAGGAAACATCCTCTCTACATCCACTCTATCTGTGTCCTCTGGTCCTAGACTCCCCCACTATAGGAAACATCCTCTCCACATCCACTCTGTGTCCCCTGATCCTAGACTCCCCCACTATAGGAAACATCCTCTCCACATCCACTCTATCTGTGTCCTCTGGTCCTAGACTCCCCCACCACAGGAAACATCCTCTCCACATTCACTCTATCTGTGTCCTCTGGTCCTAGACTCCCCCACTATTAGAAACTTCCTCTCCACATCCAGTCTATCTGTGTCCTCTGGTCCTAGACTCCCCCACTATTAGAAACATCCTCTCCAAATCCACTCTATCTGTGTCCTCTGGTCCTAGACTCCCCCAGTATGGAAACATCCTCTCCACATCAACTCTATCTGTGTCCTCTGGTCCTAGACTCCCCCACTATAGGAAACATCCTCTCCACATCCACTCTATCTGTGCCCTCTGGTCCTAGACTCCCTCACTATAGGAAACATTCTCTCCACATCCACTCTATCTGTGTCCTCTGGTCCTACACTCTCCCACTACAGGAAACATCCTCTCTACATCCACTCTATCTGTGTCCTCTGGTCCTACACTCTCCCACTATAGGAAACATCCTCTCCACATCCACTCTATCTGTGTCCTCTGGTCCTAGACTCCCCCACTATAGGAAACATACTCTCCACATCCACTCTATCTGTGTCCTCTGGTCCTACACTCTCCCACTACAGGAAACATCCTCTCAACATCCACTCTATCTGTGTCCTCTGGTCATAGACTCCCCCACCACGGGAAACATCCTCTCCACATCCACTCTATCTGTGTCCTCTGGTCCTAGACTCCCCCACTATAGTAAACATCCTCTCTACATCCACTCTATCTGTGTCCTCTGGTCCCAGACTCCCTCACTATAGGAAACATCCTCTCCACATCCACTGTATCTGTGTCCTCTGGTCCTAGACTCCCCCACTATAGGAAACATCCTCTCCACATCCACTCTATCTGTGTCCTCTGGTCCTAGACTCCCCCACCACAGGAAACATCCTCTCCACATTCACTCTATCTGTGTCCTCTGGTCCTAGACTCCCCCACTATAGGAAACATCCACTCCACATCCACTCTATCTGTGTCCTGGACCTACACTCTCCCACTACAGGAAACATCCTCTCTACATCCACTCTATCTGTGTCCTCTGGTCCTGGACTCCCCCACTATAGGAAACATCCTCTCCACATCCACTCTATCTGTGTCCTCTGGTCCTAGACTCCCCCACTATTAGAAACATCCTCTCTACATCCACTCTATCTGTGTCCTCTGGTCCTAGACTCCCCCACTATAGGAAACATCCTCTCCACATCCACTCTGTGTCCCCTGGTCCTAGACTCCCCACTATAGGAAACATCCTCCCCACATCCACTCCATCTGTGTCCTCTGGTCCGAGATTCCCCCACTATAGGAAACATCCGCTCCACATCCACTCTATCTGTGTCCTCTGGTCCTAGACTCCCCCACTATAGGAAACATTCTCTCCACATCCACTGTATCTGTGTCCTTTGGTCCTACACTCTCCCACTACAGGAAACATCCTCTCTACATCCACTCTATCTGTGTCCTCTGGTCCTAGACTCCCCCACTATAGGAAACATCCTCTCCACATCCACTCTGTGTCCCCTGATCCTAGACTCCCCCACTATAGGAAACATCCTCTCCACATCCACTCTATCTGTGTCCTCTGGTCCTAGACTCCCCCACCACAGGAAACATCCTCTCCACATCCAGTCTATCTGTGTCCTCTGGTCCTAGACTCCCCCAGTATGGAAACATCCTCTCCACATCAACTCTATCTGTGTCCTCTGGTCCTAGACTCCCCCACTATAGGAAACATCCTCTCCACATCCACTCTATCTGTGCCCTCTGGTCCTAGACTCCCTCACTATAGGAAACATTCTCTCCACATCCACTCTATCTGTGTCCTCTGGTCCTACACTCTCCCACTACAGGAAACATCCTCTCTACATCCACTCTATCTGTGTCCTCTGGTCCTACACTCTCCCACTATAGGAAACATCCTCTCCACATCCACTCTATCTGTGTCCTCTGGTCCTAGACTCCCCCACTATAGGAAACATACTCTCCACATCCACTCTATCTGTGTCCTCTGGTCCTACACTCTCCCACTACAGGAAACATCCTCTCAACATCCACTCTATCTGTGTCCTCTGGTCATAGACTCCCCCACCACGGGAAACATCCTCTCCACATCCACTCTATCTGTGTCCTCTGGTCCTAGACTCCCCCACTATAGTAAACATCCTCTCTACATCCACTCTATCTGTGTCCTCTGGTCCCAGACTCCCTCACTATAGGAAACATCCTCTCCACATCCACTGTATCTGTGTCCTCTGGTCCTAGACTCCCCCACTATAGGAAACATCCTCTCCACATCCACTCTATCTGTGTCCTCTGGTCCTAGACTCCCCCACCACAGGAAACATCCTCTCCACATTCACTCTATCTGTGTCCTCTGGTCCTAGACTCCCCCACAATAGGAGACATCCTCTCCACATCCACTCTGTGTCCCCTGATCCTAGACTCCCCCAGTATAGGAAACATCCTCTCCACATCCACTCTATCTGTGTCCCCTGGTCCTAGACTCCCCACTATAGGAAACATCCTCTCCACATCCACTCCATCTGTGTCCTCTGGTCCGAGATTCCCCCACTATAGGAAACATCCTCTCCACATCCACTCTATCTGTGTCCCCTGGTCCTAGACTCCCCACTATAGGAAACATCCTCTCCACATCAACTCTATCTGTGTCCTCTGGTCCTAGACTCCCCCACTATAGGAAACATCCTCTCCACATCCACTCTATCTGTGCCCTCTGGTCCTAGACTCCCTCACTATAGGAAACATTCTCTCCACATCCACTCTATCTGTGTCCACTGGTCCTACACTCTCCCACTACAGGAAACATCCTCTCTACATCCACTCTATCTGTGTCCTCTGGTCCTACACTCTCCCACTATAGGAAACATCCTCTCCACATCCACTCTATCTGTGTCCTCTGGTCCTAGACTCCCCCACTATAGGAAACATACTCTCCACATCCACTCTATCTGTGTCCTCTGGTCCTACACTCTCCCACTACAGGAAACATCCTCTCAACATCCACTCTATCTGTGTCCTCTGGTCATAGACTCCCCCACCACGGGAAACATCCTCTCCACATCCACTCTATCTGTGTCCTCTGGTCCTAGACTCCCCCACTATAGTAAACATCCTCTCTACATCCACTCTATCTGTGTCCTCTGGTCCCAGACTCCCTCACTATAGGAAACATCCTCTCCACATCCACTGTATCTGTGTCCTCTGGTCCTAGACTCCCCCACTATAGGAAACATCCTCTCCACATCCACTCTATCTGTGTCCTCTGGTCCTAGACTCCCCCACCACAGGAAACATCCTCTCCACATTCACTCTATCTGTGTCCTCTGGTCCTAGACTCCCCCACTATAGGAAACATCCACTCCACATCCACTCTATCTGTGTCCTGGACCTACACTCTCCCACTACAGGAAACATCCTCTCTACATCCACTCTATCTGTGTCCTCTGGTCCTGGACTCCCCCACTATAGGAAACATCCTCTCCACATCCACTCTATCTGTGTCCTCTGGTCCTGGACTCCCCCACTATTAGAAACATCCTCTCTACATCCACTCTATCTGTGTCCTCTGGTCCTAGACTCCCCCACTATAGGAAACATCCTCTCCACATCCACTCTGTGTCCCCTGGTCCTAGACTCCCCACTATAGGAAACATCCTCCCCACATCCACTCCATCTGTGTCCTCTGGTCCGAGATTCCCCCACTATAGGAAACATCCGCTCCACATCCACTCTACCTGTGTCCTCTGGTCCTAGACTCCCCCACTATAGGAAACATTCTCTCCACATCCACTGTATCTGTGTCCTCTGGTCCTACACTCTCCCACTACAGGAAACATCCTCTCTACATCCACTCTATCTGTGTCCTCTGGTCCTAGACTCCCCCACTATAGGAAACATCCTCTCCACATCCACTCTGTGTCCCCTGATCCTAGACTCCCCCACTATAGGAAACATCCTCTCCACATCCACTCTATCTGTGTCCTCTGGTCCTAGACTCCCCCACCACAGGAAACATCCTCTCCACATTCACTCTATCTGTGTCCTCTGGTCCTAGACTCCCCCACTATTAGAAACTTCCTCTCCACATCCAGTCTATCTGTGTCCTCTGGTCCTAGACTCCCCCACTATTAGAAACATCCTCTCCACATCCACTCTATCTGTGTCCTCTGGTCCTAGACTCCCCCAGTATGGAAACATCCTCTCCACATCAACTCTATCTGTGTCCTCTGGTCCTAGACTCCCCCACTATAGGAAACATCCTCTCCACATCCACTCTATCTGTGCCCTCTGGTCCTAGACTCCCTCACTATAGGAAACATTCTCTCCACATCCACTCTATCTGTGTCCTCTGGTCCTACACTCTCCCACTACAGGAAACATCCTCTCTACATCCACTCTATCTGTGTCCTCTGGTCCTACACTCTCCCACTATAGGAAACATCCTCTCCACATCCACTCTATCTGTGTCCTCTGGTCCTAGACTCCCCCACTCTAGGAAACATACTCTCCACATCCACTCTATCTGTGTCCTCTGGTCCTACACTCTCCCACTACAGGAAACATCCTCTCAACATCCACTCTATCTGTGTCCTCTGGTCATAGACTCCCCCACCACGGGAAACATCCTCTCCACATCCACTCTATCTGTGTCCTCTGGTCCTAGACTCCCCCACTATAGTAAACATCCTCTCTACATCCACTCTATCTGTGTCCTTTGGTCCCAGACTCCCTCACTATAGGAAACATCCTCTCCACATCCACTGTATCTGTGTCCTCTGGTCCTAGACTCCCCCACTATAGGAAACATCCTCTCCACATCCACTCTATCTGTGTCCTCTGGTCCTAGACTCCCCCACCACAGGAAACATCCTCTCCACATTCACTCTATCTGTGTCCTCTGGTCCTAGACTCCCCCACTATAGGAAACATCCACTCCACATCCACTCTATCTGTGTCCTGGACCTACACTCTCCCACTACAGGAAACATCCTCTCTACATCCACTCTATCTGTGTCCTCTGGTCCTGGACTCCCCCACTATAGGAAACATCCTCTCCACATCCACTCTATCTGTGTCCTCTGGTCCTAGACTCCCCCACTATTAGAAACATCCTCTCTACATCCACTCTATCTGTGTCCTCTGGTCCTAGACTCCCCCACTATAGGAAACATCCTCTCCACATCCACTCTGTGTCCCCTGGTCCTAGACTCCCCACTATAGGAAACATCCTCCCCACATCCACTCCATCTGTGTCCTCTGGTCCGAGATTCCCCCACTATAGGAAACATCCGCTCCACATCCACTCTATCTGTGTCCTCTGGTCCTAGACTCCCCCACTATAGGAAACATTCTCTCCACATCCACTGTATCTGTGTCCTCTGGTCCTACACTCTCCCACTACAGGAAACATCCTCTCTACATCCACTCTATCTGTGTCCTCTGGTCCTAGACTCCCCCACTATAGGAAACATCCTCTCCACATCCACTCTGTGTCCCCTGATCCTAGACTCCCCCACTATAGGAAACATCCTCTCCACATCCACTCTATCTGTGTCCTCTGGTCCTAGACTCCCCCACCACAGGAAACATCCTCTCCACATTCACTCTATCTGTGTCATCTGGTCCTAGACTCCCCCACTATTAGAAACTTCCTCTCCACATCCAGTCTATCTGTGTCCTCTGGTCCTAGACTCCCCCAGTATGGAAACATCCTCTCCACATCCACTCTATCTGTGTCCTCTGGTCCCAGACTCCCTCACTATAGGAAACATCCTCTCCACATCCACTGTATCTGTGTCCTCTGGTCCTAGACTCCCCCACTATAGGAAAGATCCTCTCCACATCCACTCTATCTGTGTCCTCTGGTCCTAGACTCCCCCACCACAGGAAACATCCTCTCCACATTCACTCTATCTGTGTCCTCTGGTCCTAGACTCCCCCACTATAGGAAACATCCACTCCACATCCACTCTATCTGTGTCCTGGACCTACACTCTCCCACTACAGGAAACATCCTCTCTACATCCACTCTATCTGTGTCCTCTGGTCCTGGACTCCCCCACTATAGGAAACATCCTCTCCACATCCACTCTATCTGTGTCCTCTGGTCCTAGACTCCCCCACTATAGGAAACATCCTCTCCACATCCACTCTATCTGTGTCCTCTGGTCCAAGACTCCCCCACCACAGGAAACATCCTCTCCACATTCACTCTATCTGTGTCCTCTGGTCCTAGACTCCCCCACCACGGGAAACATCCTCTCCACATCCACTCTATCTGTGTCCTCTGGTCCTAGACTCCCCCACTATAGTAAAGATCCTCTCTACATCCACTCTATCTGTGTCCTCTGGTCCCAGACTCCCTCACTATAGGAAACATCCTCTCCACATCCACTGTATCTGTGTCCTCTGGTCCTAGACTCCCCCACTATAGGAAACATCCTCTCCACATCCACTCTATCTGTGTCCTCTGGTCCTAGACTCCCCCACCACAGGAAACATCCTCTCCACATTCACTCTATCTGTGTCCTCTGGTCCTAGACTCCCCCACTATAGGAAACATCCACTCCACATCCACTCTATCTGTGTCCTGGACCTACACTCTCCCACTACAGGAAACATCCTCTCTACATCCACTCTATCTGTGTCCTCTGGTCCTGGACTCCCCCACTATAGGAAACATCCTCTCCACATCCACTCTATCTGTGTCCTCTGGTCCTAGACTCCCCCACTATAGGAAACATCCTCTCCACATCCACTCTATCTGTGTCCTCTGGTCCTAGACTCCCCCACCACAGGAAACATCCTCTCCACATTCACTCTATCTGTGTCCTCTGGTCCTAGACTCCCCCACTATAGGAAACATCCACTCCACATCCACTCTATCTGTGTCCTGGACCTACACTCTCCCACTACAGGAAACATCCTCTCTACATCCACTCTATCTGTGTCCTCTGGTCCTGGACTCCCCCACTATAGGAAACATCCTCTCCACATCCACTCTATCTGTGTCCTCTGGTCCTAGACTCCCCCACTATTAGAAACATCCTCTCCACATCCACTCTGTGTCCCCTGGTCCTAGACTCCCCACTATAGGAAACATCCTCCCCACATCCACTCCATCTGTGTCCTCTGGTCCGAGATTCCCCCACTATAGGAAACATCCGCTCCACATCCACTCTATCTGTGTCCTCTGGTCCTAGACTCCCCCACTATAGGAAACATTCTCTCCACATCCACTGTATCTGTGTCCTCTGGTCCTACACTCTCCCACTACAGGAAACATCCTCTCTACATCCACTCTATCTGTGTCCTCTGGTCCTAGACTCCCCCACTATAGGAAATATCCACTCCACATCCACTCTATCTGTGTCCTGCTCCTACACTCTCCCACTACAGGAAACATCCTCTCTACATCCACTCTATCTGTGTCCTCTGGTCCTGGACTCCCCCACTATAGGAAACATCCTCTCCACATCCACTCTATCTGTGTCCTCTGGTCCTAGACTCCCCCACTATTAGAAACTACCTCTCCACATCCACTCTATCTGTGTCCTCTGGGCCTAGACTCCCCCACTATGGAAACATCCTCTCCACATCCACTCTATCTGTGTCCTCTGGTCCTAGACTCCCCCACTATAGGAAACATCCTCTCCACATCCACTCTATCTGTGCCCTCTGGTCCTAGACTCCCCCACTATAGGAAACATCCTCTCCAAATCCACTCAATGTGTCCTCTGGTCCTAGACTCCCCCACTATAGGAAACATTCTCTCCACATCCACTGTATCTGTGTCCTCTGGTCCTAGACTCCCCCACTATAGGAAACATCCTCTCCACATCCACTCTGTGTCCCCTGATCCTAGACTCCCCCACTATAGGAAACATCCTCTCCACATCCACTCTATCTGTGTCCTCTGGTCCTAGACTCCCCCACCACAGGAAACATCCTCTCCACATTCACTCTATCTGTGTCCTCTGGTCCTAGACTCCCCCACTATTAGAAACATCCTCTCCACATCCACTCTATCTGTGTCCTCTGGTCCTAGACTCCCCCAGTATGGAAACATCCTCTCCACATCATCTCTATCTGTGTCCTCTGGTCCTAGACTCCCCCACTATAGGAAACATCCTCTCCACATCCACTCTATCTGTGCCCTCTGGTCCTAGACTCCCTCACTATAGGAAACATTCTCTCCACATCCACTCTATCTGTGTCCTCTGGTCCTACACTCTCCCACTACAGGAAACATCCTCTCTACATCCACTCTATCTGTGTCCTCTGGTCCTACACTCTCCCACTATAGGAAACATCCTCTCCACATCCACTCTATCTGTGTCCTCTGGTCCTAGACTCCCCCACTATAGGAAACATACTCTCCACATCCACTCTATCTGTGTCCTCTGGTCCTACACTCTCCCACTACAGGAAACATCCTCTCAACATCCACTCTATCTGTGTCCTCTGGTCATAGACTCCCCCACCACGGGAAACATCCTCTCCACATCCACTCTATCTGTGTCCTCTGGTCCTAGACTCCCCCACTATAGTAAACATCCTCTCTACATCCACTCTATCTGTGTCCTCTGGTCCCAGACTCCCTCACTATAGGAAACATCCTCTCCACATCCACTGTATCTGTGTCCTCTGGTCCTAGACTCCCCCACTATAGGAAACATCCTCTCCACATCCTCTCTATCTGTGTCCTCTGGTCCTAGACTCCCCCACCACAGGAAACATCCTCTCCACATTCACTCTATCTGTGTCCTCTGGTCCTAGACTCCCCCACTATAGGAAACATCCACTCCACATCCACTCTATCTGTGTCCTGGACCTACACTCTCCCACTACAGGAAACATCCTCTCTACATCCACTCTATCTGTGTCCTCTGGTCCTGGACTCCCACTCTATAGGAAACATCCTCTCCACATCCACTCTATCTGTGTCCTCTGGTCCTAGACTCCCCCACTATTAGAAACATCCTCTCTACATCCACTCTATCTGTGTCCTCTGGTCCTAGACTCCCCCACTATAGGAAACATCCTCTCCACATCCACTCTGTGTCCCCTGGTCCTAGACTCCCCACTATAGGAAACATCCTCCCCACATCCACTCCATCTGTGTCCTCTGGTCCGAGATTCCCCCACTATAGGAAACATCCGCTCCACATCCACTCTATCTGTGTCCTCTGGTCCTAGACTCCCCCACTATAGGAAACATTCTCTCCACATCCACTGTATCTGTGTCCTCTGGTCCTACACTCTCCCACTACAGGAAACATCCTCTCTACATCCACTCTATCTGTGTCCTCTGGTTCTAGACTCCCCCAGTATAGGAAACATCCTCTCCACATCCACTCTGTGTCCCCTGATCCTAGACTCCCCCACTATAGGAAACATCCTCTCCACATCCACTCTATCTGTGTCCTCTGGTCCTAGACTCCCCCACCACAGGAAACATCCTCTCCACATTCACTCTATCTGTGTCCTCTGGTCCTAGACTCCCCCACTATTAGAAACTTCCTCTCCACATCCAGTCTATCTGTGTCCTCTGGTCCTAGACTCCCCCACTATTAGAAACATCCTCTCCACATCCACTCTATCTGTGTCCTCTGGTCCTAGACTCCCCCAGTATGGAAACATCCTCTCCACATCAACTCTATCTGTGTCCTCTGGTCCTAGACTCCCCCACTATAGGAAACATCCTCTCCACATCCACTCTATCTGTGCCCTCTGGTCCTAGACTCCCTCACTATAGGAAACATTCTCTCCACATCCACTCTATCTGTGTCCTCTGGTCCTACACTCTCCCACTACAGGAAACATCCTCTCTACATCCACTCTATCTGTGTCCTCTGGTCCTACACTCTCCCACTATAGGAAACATCCTCTCCACATCCACTCTATCTGTGTCCTCTGGTCCTAGACTCCCCCACTATAGGAAACATACTCTCCACATCCACTCTATCTGTGTCCTCTGGTCCTACACTCTCCCACTACAGGAAACATCCTCTCAACATCCACTCTATCTGTGTCCTCTGGTCATAGACTCCCCCACCACGGGAAACATCCTCTCCACATCCACTCTATCTGTGTCCTCTGGTCCTAGACTCCCCCACTATAGTAAACATCCTCTCTACATCCACTCTATCTGTGTCCTCTGGTCCCAGACTCCCTCACTATAGGAAACATCCTCTCCACATCCACTGTATCTGTGTCCTCTGGTCCTAGACTCCCCCACTATAGGAAACATCCTCTCCACATCCACTCTATCTGTGTCCTCTGGTCCTAGACTCCCCCACCACAGGAAACATCCTCTCCACATCCACTCTATCTGTGTCCTCTGGTCCTGGACTCCCCCACTATAGGAAACATCCTCTCCACATCCACTCTATCTGTGTCCTCTGGTCCTAGACTCCCCCACTATTAGAAACATCCTCTCTACATCCACTCTATCTGTGTCCTCTGGTCCTAGACTCCCCCACTATAGGAAACATCCTCTCCACATCCACTCTGTGTCCCCTGGTCCTAGACTCCCCACTATAGGAAACATCCTCCCCACATCCACTCCATCTGTGTCCTCTGGTCCGAGATTCCCCCACTATAGGAAACATCCGCTCCACATCCACTCTATCTGTGTCCTCTGGTCCTAGACTCCCCCACTATAGGAAACATTCTCTCCACATCCACTGTATCTGTGTCCTCTGGTCCTACACTCTCCCACTACAGGAAACATCCTCTCTACATCCACTCTATCTGTGTCCTCTGGTCCTAGACTCCCCCACTATAGGAAACATCCTCTCCACATCCACTCTGTGTCCCCTGATCCTAGACTCCCCCACTATAGGAAACATCCTCTCCACATCCACTCTATCTGTGTCCTCTGGTCCTAGACTCCCCCACCACAGGAAACATCCTCTCCACATTCACTCTATCTGTGTCCTCTGGTCCTAGACTCCCCCATTATAGGAAACATTCTCTCCATATCCACTGTATCTGTGTCCTCTGGTCCTAGACTCCCCCACTATAGGAAACATCCTCTCCACATCCACTCTGTGTCCCCTGATCCTAGACTCCCCCACTATAGGAAACAACCTCTCCACATCCACTCTATCTGTGTCCTCTGGTCCTAGACTCCCCCACCACAGGAAACATCCTCTCCACATTCACTCTATCTGTGTCCTCTGGTCCTAGACTCCCCCACTATTAGAAACATTCTCTCCGCATCCACTCTATCTGTGTCCTCTGGTCCTACACTCTCCCACTACAGGAAACATCCTCTCTACATCCACTCTATCTGTGTCCTCTGGTCCTAGACTCCCCCACTATAGGAAACATCCTCTCCACATCCACTCTGTGTCCCCTGGTCCTAGACTCCCCACTATAGGAAACATCCTCCCCACATCCACTCCATCTGTGTCCTCTGGTCCGAGATTCCCCCACTATAGGAAACATCCTCTCCACATCCACTATATCTGTGTCCTCTGGTCCTAGACTCCCCCACCACAGGAAACATCCTCTCCAAATCCACTCAATCTGTGTCCTCTGGTCCTAGACTCCCCCACTATAGGAAACATTCTCTCCACATCCTCTGTATCTGTGTCCTCTGGTCCTACACTCTCCCACTACAGGAAACATCCTCTCTACATCCACTCTATCTGTGTCCTCTGGTCCTAGACTCCCCCACTATAGGAAACATCCTCTCCACATCCACTCTGTGTCCCCTGATCCTAGACTCCCCCACTATAGGAAACATCCTCTCCACATCCACTCTATCTGTGTCCTCTGGTCCTAGACTCCCCCACCACAGGAAACATCCTCTCCACATTCACTCTATCTGTGTCCTCTGGTCCTAGACTCCCCCACTATTAGAAACATCCTCTCCACATCCACTCTATCTGTGTCCTCTGGTCCTAGACTCCCCCAGTATGGAAACATCCTCTCCACATCAACTCTATCTGTGTCCTCTGGTCCTAGACTCCCCCACCACAGGAAACATCCTCTCCACATTCACTCTATCTGTGTCCTCTGGTCCTAGACTCCCCCACTATTAGAAACATTCTCTCCGCATCCACTCTATCTGTGTCCTGCTCCTACACTCTCCCACTACAGGAAACATCCTCTCTACATCCACTCTATCCGTGTCCTCTGGTCCTGGACTCCCCCACTATAGGAAACATCCTCTCCACATCCACTCTATCTGTGTCCTCTGGTCCTAGACTCCCCCACTATTAGAAACATCCTCTCCACATCCACTCTATCTGTGTCCTCTGGGCCTAGACTCCCCCAGTATGGAAACATCCTCTCCACATCCACTCTATCTGTGTCCTCTGGTCCTAGACTCCCCCACTATAGGAAACATCCTCTCCACATCCACTCTATCTGTGCCCTCTGGTCCTAGACTCCCCCACTATAGGAAACATCCTCTCCAAATCCACTCAATGTGTCCTCTGGTCCTAGACTCCCCCACTATAGGAAACATTCTCTCCACATCCACTGTATCTGTGTCCTCTGGTCCTAGACTCCCCCACTATAGGAAACATCCTCTCCACATCCACTCTGTGTCCCCTGATCCTAGACTCCCCCACTATAGGAAACATCCTCTCCACATCCACTCTATCTGTGTCCTCTGGTCCTAGACTCCCCCACCACAGGAAACATCCTCTCCACATTCACTCTATCTGTGTCCTCTGGTCCTAGACTCCCCCACTATTAGAAACATCCTCTCCACATCCACTCTATCTGTGTCCTCTGGTCCTAGACTCCCCCAGTATGGAAACATCCTCTCCACATCAACTCTATCTGTGTCCTCTGGTCCTAGACTCCCCCACTATAGGAAACATCCTCTCCACATCCACTCTATCTGTGCCCTCTGGTCCTAGACTCCCTCACTATAGGAAACATTCTCTCCACATCCACTCTATCTGTGTCCTCTGGTCCTACACTCTCCCACTACAGGAAACATCCTCTCTACATCCACTCTATCTGTGTCCTCTGGTCCTACACTCTCCCACTATAGGAAACATCCTCTCCACATCCACTCTATCTGTGTCCTCTGGTCCTAGACTCCCCCACTATAGGAAACATACTCTCCACATCCACTCTATCTGTGTCCTCTGGTCCTACACTCTCCCACTACAGGAAACATCCTCTCAACATCCACTCTATCTGTGTCCTCTGGTCATAGACTCCCCCACCACGGGAAACATCCTCTCCACATCCACTCTATCTGTGTCCTCTGGTCCTAGACTCCCCCACTATAGTAAACATCCTCTCTACATCCACTCTATCTGTGTCCTCTGGTCCCAGACTCCCTCACTATAGGAAACATCCTCTCCACATCCACTGTATCTGTGTCCTCTGGTCCTAGACTCCCCCACTATAGGAAACATCCTCTCCACATCCACTCTATCTGTGTCCTCTGGTCCTAGACTCCCCCACCACAGGAAACATCCTCTCCACGTTCACTCTATCTGTGTCCTCTGGTCCTAGACTCCCCCACTATAGGAAACATCCACTCCACATCCACTCTATCTGTGTCCTGGACCTACACTCTCCCACTACAGGAAACATCCTTTCTACATCCACTCTATCTGTGTCCTCTGGTCCTGGACTCCCCCACTATAGGAAACATCCTCTCCACATCCACTCTATCTGTGTCCTCTGGTCCTAGACTCCCCCACTATTAGAAACTTCCTCTCCACATCCACTCTATCTGTGTCCTCTGGTCCTAGACTCCCCCAGTATGGAAACATCCTCTCCACATCCACTCTATCTGTGTCCTCTGGTCCTAGACTCCCCCACTATAGGAAACATCCTCTCCACATCCACTCTATCTGTGCCCTCTGGTCCTAGACTCCCCCACTATAGGAAACATTCTCTCCACATCCACTCTATCTGTGTCCTCTGGTCCTAGACTCCCCCACTATAGGAAACATCCACTCCACATCCACTCTATCTGTGTCCTGGTCCTACACTCTCCCACTACAGGAAACATCCTCTCTACATCCACTCTAAATGTGTCCTCTGGTCCTGGACTCCCCCACTATAGGAAACATCCTCTCCACATCCACTCTATCTGTGTCCTCTGGTCCTAGACTCCCCCACTATAGGAAACATCCTCTCCACATCCACTGTATCTGTGCCCTCTGGTCCTAGTCTCCCCCACTATAGGAAACATCCTCTCCAAATCCACTCAATCTGTGTCCTCTGGTCCTAGACTCCCCCACTATAGGAAACATTCTCTCCGCATCCACTCTATCTGTGTCCTCTGGTCCTACACTCTCCCACTACAGGAAACATCCTCTCTACATCCACTCTATCTGTGTCCTCTGGTCCTAGACTCCCCCACTATAGGAAACATCCTCTCCACATCCACTCTGTGTCCCCTGATCCTAGACACCCCCACTATAGGAAACATCCTCTCCACATCCACTGTATCTGTGTCCCCTGGTCCTAGACTCCCCACTATAGGAAACATCCTCTCCACATCCACTCCATCTGTGTCCTCTGGTCCGAGATTCCCCCACTATAGGAAACATCCTCTCCACATCCACTCTATCTGTGTCCCCTGGTCCTAGACTCCCCACTATAGGAAACATCCTCTCCACATCCAGTCTATCTGTGTCCTGTGGTCCTAGACTCCCCCACCACAGGAAACATCCTCTCCACATTCACTCTATCTGTGTCCTCTGGTCCTAGACTCCCCCACTATAGGAAACATCCACTCCACATCCACTCTATCTGTGTCCTGGTCCTACACTCTCCCACTACAGGAAACATCCTCTCTACATCCACTCTTATCTGTGTCCTCTGGTCCTAGACTCCCCCACTATTAGAAACTTCCTCTCCACATCCACTCTATCTGTGTCCTCTGGTCCTAGACTCCCCCAGTATGGAAACGTCCTCTCCACATCCACTCTATCTGTGTCCTCTGGTCCTAGACTCCCCCACGATAGGAAACATCCTCTCCACATCCACTCTATCTGTGCCCTCTGGCCCTAGACTCCCCCACTATAGGAAACATTCTCTCCACATTCACTCTATCTGTGTCCTCTGGTCCTAGACTCCCCCACTATTAGAAACTTCCTCTCCACATCCAGTCTATCTGTGTCCTCTGGTCCTAGACTCCCCCACTATTAGAAACATCCTCTCCACATCCACTCTATCTGTGTCCTCTGGTCCTAGACTCCCCCAGTATGGAAACATCCTCTCCACATCAACTCTATCTGTGTCCTCTGGTCCTAGACTCCCCCACTATAGGAAACATCCTCTCCACATCCACTCTATCTGTGCCCTCTGGTCCTAGACTCCCTCACTATAGGAAACATTCTCTCCACATCCACTCTATCTGTGTCCTCTGGTCCTACACTCTCCCACTACAGGAAACATCCTCTCTACATCCACTCTATCTGTGTCCTCTGGTCCTACACTCTCCCACTATAGGAAACATCCTCTCCACATCCACTCTATCTGTGTCCTCTGGTCCTAGACTCCCCCACTATAGGAAACATACTCTCCACATCCACTCTATCTGTGTCCTCTGGTCCTACACTCTCCCACTACAGGAAACATCCTCTCAACATCCACTCTATCTGTGTCCTCTGGTCATAGACTCCCCCACCACGGGAAACATCCTCTCCACATCCACTCTATCTGTGTCCTCTGGTCCTAGACTCCCCCACTATAGTAAACATCCTCTCTACATCCACTCTATCTGTGTTTTCTGGTCCCAGACTCCCTCACTATAGGAAACATCCTCTCCACATCCACTGTATCTGTGTCCTCTGGTCCTAGACTCCCCCACTATAGGAAACATCCTCTCCACATCCACTCTATCTGTGTCCTCTGGTCCTAGACTCCCCCACCACAGGAAACATCCTCTCCACATTCACTCTATCTGTGTCCTCTGGTCCTAGACTCCCCCACTGTAGGAAACATCCACTCCACATCCACTCTATCTGTGTCCTGGACCTACACTCTCCCACTACAGGAAACATCCTCTCTACATCCACTCTATCTGTGTCCTCTGGTCCTGGACTCCCCCACTATAGGAAACATCCTCTCCACATCCACTTTATCTGTGTCCTCTGGTCCTAGACTCCCCCACTATTAGAAACATCCTCTCTACATCCACTCTATCTGTGTCCTCTGGTCCTAGACTCCCCCACTATAGGAAACATCCTCTCCACATCCACTCTGTGTCCCCTGGTCCTAGACTCCCCACTATAGGAAACATCCTCCCCACATCCACTCCATCTGTGTCCTCTGGTCCGAGATTCCCCCACTATAGGAAACATCCGCTCCACATCCACTCTATCTGTGTCCTCTGGTCCTAGACTCCCCCACTATAGGAAACATTCTCTCCACATCCACTGTATCTGTGTCCTCTGGTCCTACACTCTCCCACTACAGGAAACATCCTCTCTACATCCACTCTATCTGTGTCCTCTGGTCCTAGACTCCCCCACTATAGGAAACATCCTCTCCACATCCACTCTGTGTCCCCTGATCCTAGACACCCCCACTATAGGAAACATCCTCTCCACATCCACTCTATCTGTGTCCCCTGGTCCTAGACTCCCCACTATAGGAAACATCCTCTCCACATCCACTCCATCTGTGTCCTCTGGTCCGAGATTCCCCCACTATAGGAAACATCCTCTCCACATCCACTCTATCTGTGTCCCCTGGTCCTAGACTCCCCACTATAGGAAACATCCTCTCCACATCCACTCTATCTGTGTCCTGTGGTCCTAGACTCCCCCACCACAGGAAACATCCTCTCCACATTCACTCTATCTGTGTCCTCTGGTCCTAGACTCCCCCACTATAGGAAACATCCACTCCACATCCACTCTATCTGTGTCCTGGTCCTACACTCTCCCACTACAGGAAACATCCTCTCTACATCCACTCTTATCTGTGTCCTCTGGTCCTAGACTCCCCCACTATTAGAAACTTCCTCTCCACATCCACTCTATCTGTGTCCTCTGGTCCTAGACTCCCCCAGTATGGAAACGTCCTCTCCACATCCACTCTATCTGTGTCCTCTGGTCCTAGACTCCCCCACGATAGGAAACATCCTCTCCACATCCACTCTATCTGTGCCCTCTGGCCCTAGACTCCCCCACTATAGGAAACATTCTCTCCACATTCACTCTATCTGTGTCCTCTGGTCCTAGACTCCCCCACTATTAGAAACTTCCTCTCCACATCCAGTCTATCTGTGTCCTCTGGTCCTAGACTCCCCCACTATTAGAAACATCCTCTCCACATCCACTCTATCTGTGTCCTCTGGTCCTAGACTCCCCCAGTATGGAAACATCCTCTCCACATCAACTCTATCTGTGTCCTCTGGTCCTAGACTCCCCCACTATAGGAAACATCCTCTCCACATCCACTCTATCTGTGCCCTCTGGTCCTAGACTCCCTCACTATAGGAAACATTCTCTCCACATCCACTCTATCTGTGTCCTCTGGTCCTACACTCTCCCACTACAGGAAACATCCTCTCTACATCCACTCTATCTGTGTCCTCTGGTCCTACACTCTCCCACTATAGGAAACATCCTCTCCACATCCACTCTATCTGTGTCCTCTGGTCCTAGACTCCCCCACTATAGGAAACATACTCTCCACATCCACTCTATCTGTGTCCTCTGGTCCTACACTCTCCCACTACAGGAAACATCCTCTCAACATCCACTCTATCTGTGTCCTCTGGTCATAGACTCCCCCACCACGGGAAACATCCTCTCCACATCCACTCTATCTGTGTCCTCTGGTCCTAGACTCCCCCACTATAGTAAACATCCTCTCTACATCCACTCTATCTGTGTTTTCTGGTCCCAGACTCCCTCACTATAGGAAACATCCTCTCCACATCCACTGTATCTGTGTCCTCTGGTCCTAGACTCCCCCACTATAGGAAACATCCTCTCCACATCCACTCTATCTGTGTCCTCTGGTCCTAGACTCCCCCACCACAGGAAACATCCTCTCCACATTCACTCTATCTGTGTCCTCTGGTCCTAGACTCCCCCACTGTAGGAAACATCCACTCCACATCCACTCTATCTGTGTCCTGGACCTACACTCTCCCACTACAGGAAACATCCTCTCTACATCCACTCTATCTGTGTCCTCTGGTCCTGGACTCCCCCACTATAGGAAACATCCTCTCCACATCCACTTTATCTGTGTCCTCTGGTCCTAGACTCCCCCACTATTAGAAACATCCTCTCTACATCCACTCTATCTGTGTCCTCTGGTCCTAGACTCCCCCACTATAGGAAACATCCTCTCCACATCCACTCTGTGTCCCCTGGTCCTAGACTCCCCACTATAGGAAACATCCTCCCCACATCCACTCCATCTGTGTCCTCTGGTCCGAGATTCCCCCACTATAGGAAACATCCGCTCCACATCCACTCTATCTGTGTCCTCTGGTCCTAGACTCCCCCACTATAGGAAACATTCTCTCCACATCCACTGTATCTGTGTCCTCTGGTCCTACACTCTCCCACTACAGGAAAAATCCTCTCTACATCCACTCTATCTGTGTCCTCTGGTCCTAGACTCCCCCACTATAGGAAACATCCTCTCCACATCCACTCTGTGTCCCCTGATCCTAGACTCCCCCACTATAGGAAACATCCTCTCCACATCCACTCTATCTGTGTCCTCTGGTCCTAGACTCCCCCACCACAGGAAACATCCTCTCCACATTCACTCTATCTGTGTCCTCTGGTCCTAGACTCCCCCACTATTAGAAACTTCCTCTCCACATCCAGTCTATCTGTGTCCTCTGGTCCTCGACTCCCCCAGTATGGAAACATCCTCTCCACATCAACTCTATCTGTGTCCTCTGGTCCTAGACTCCCCCACTATAGGAAACATCCTCTCCACATCCACTCTATCTGTGCCCTCTGGTCCTAGACTCCCTCACTATAGGAAACATTCTCTCCACATCCACTCTATCTGTGTCCTCTGGTCCTACACTCTCCCACTACAGGAAACATCCTCTCTACATCCACTCTATCTGTGTCCTCTGGTCCTACACTCTCCCACTATAGGAAACATCCTCTCCACATCCACTCTATCTGTGTCCTCTGGTCCTAGACTCCCCCACTATAGGAAACATACTCTCCACATCCACTCTATCTGTGTCCTCTGGTCCTACACTCTCCCACTACAGGAAACATCCTCTCAACATCCACTCTATCTGTGTCCTCTGGTCATAGACTCCCCCACCACGGGAAACATCCTCTCCACATCCACTCTATCTGTGTCCTCTGGTCCTAGACTCCCCCACTATAGTAAACATCCTCTCTACATCCACTCTATCTGTGTCCTCTGGTCCCAGACTCCCTCACTATAGGAAACATCCTCTCCACATCCACTGTATCTGTGTCCTCTGGTCCTAGACTCCCCCACTATAGGAAACATCCTCTCCACATCCACTCTATCTGTGTCCTCTGGTCCTAGACTCCCCCACCACAGGAAACATCCTCTCCACATTCACTCTATCTGTGTCCTCTGGTCCTAGACTCCCCCACAATAGGAGACATCCTCTCCACATCCACTCTGTGTCCCCTGATCCTAGACTCCCCCAGTATAGGAAACATCCTCTCCACATCCACTCTATCTGTGTCCCCTGGTCCTAGACTCCCCACTATAGGAAACATCCTCTCCACATCCACTCCATCTGTGTCCTCTGGTCCGATATTCCCCCACTATAGGAAACATCCTCTCCACATCCACTCTATCTGTGTCCCCTGGTCCTAGACTCCCCACTATAGGAAACATCCTCTCCACATCCACTCTATCTGTGTCCTCTGGTCGTAGACTCCCCCACCACAGGAAACATCCTCTCCACATTCACTCTATCTGTGTCCTCTGGTCCTAGACTCCCCCACTATAGGAAACATCCACTCCACATCCACTCTATCTGTGTCCTGGTCCGACACTCTCCCACTACAGGAAACATCCTCTCTACATCCACTCTATCTGTGTCCTATGGTCCTGGACACCCCCGCTATAGGAAACATCCTCTCCACATCCACTCTATCTGTGTCCTCTGGTCCTAGACTCCCCCACTATTAGAAACTTCCTCTCCACATCCACTCTATCTGTGTCCTCTGGTCCTAGACTCCCCCAGTATGGAGACATCCTCTCCACATCCACTCTATCTGTGTCCTCTGGTCCTAGACTCCCCCACTATAGGAAACATCCTCTCCACATCCACTCTATCTGTGCCCTCTGGTCCTAGACTCCCCCACTATAGGAAACATCCTCTCCAAATCCACTCAATCTGTGTCCTCTGGTCCTAGACTCCCCCACTATAGGAAACATTCTCTCCACATCCACTGTATCTGTGTCCTCTGGTCCTACACTCTCCCACTACAGGAAACATACTCTCTACATCCACACTATCTGTGTCCTCTGGTCCTAGACTCCCCCACTATAGGAAACATCCTCTCCACATCCACTCTGTGTCCCCTGATCCTAGACTCCCCCACTATAGGAAACATCCTCTCCACATCCACTCTATCTGTGTCCTCTGGTCCTAGACTCCCCCACCACAGGAAACATCCTCTCCACATTCACTCTATCTGTGTCCTCTGGTCCTAGACTCCCCCACTATTAGAAACTTCCTCTCCACATCCAGTCTATCTGTGTCCTCTGGTCCTAGACTCCACCAGTATGGAAACATCCTCTCCACATCCACTCTATCTGTGTCCTCTGGTCCTAGACTCCCCCACTATATGAAACATCCTCTCCACATCCACTCTAACTGTGCCCTCTGGTCCTAGACTCCCCCACTATAGGAAACATTCTCTCCACATCCAGTCTATCTGTGTCCTCTGGTCCTACACTCTCCCACTACAGGAAACATCCTCTCTACATCCACTCTATCTGTGTCCTCTGGTCCCAGACTCCCCCACTATGGGAAACATCCTCTCCACATCCACTCTATCTGTGTCCTCTGGTCCTACACTCTCCCACTACAGGAAACATCCTCTCTACATCCACTCTATCTGTGTCCTCTGGTCCTAGACTCCCCCACTATAGGGAACATCCTCTCCACATCCACTCTGTGTCCCCTGGTCCTAGACTCCCCACTATAGGAAACATCCTCCCCACATCCACTCCATCTGTGTCCTCTGGTCCGAGATTCCCCCACTATAGGAAACATCCGCTCCACATCCACTCTATCTGTGTCCCCTGGTCCTAGACTCCCCACTATAGGAAACATCCTCTCCACATCCACTATATCTGTGTCCTCTGGTCCTAGACTCCCCCACCACAGGAAACATCCTCTCCAAATCCACTCAATCTGTGTCCTCTGGTCCTAGACTCCCCCACTATAGGAAACATTCTCTCCACATCCACTGTATCTGTGTCCTCTGGTCCTACACTCTCCCACTACAGGAAACATCCTCTCCACATCCACTCTATCTGTGTCCTCTGGTCCTAGACTCCCCCACTATAGGAAACATCCTCTCCACATCCACTCTATCTGTGCCCTCTGGTCCTAGACTCCCCCACTATAGGAAACATCCTCTCCAAATCCACTCAATGTGTCCTCTGGTCCTAGACTCCCCCACTATAGGAAACATTCTCTCCACATCCACTGTATCTGTGTCCTCTGGTCCTAGACTCCCCCACTATAGGAAACATCCTCTCCACATCCACTCTGTGTCCTCTGATCCTAGACTCCCCCACTATAGGAAACATCCTCTCCACATCCACTCTATCTGTGTCCTCTGGTCCTAGACTCCCCCACTATAGGAAACATCCTCTCCACATCCACTCTATCTGTGCCCTCTGGTCCTAGACTCCCCCACTATAGGAAACATCCTCTCCAAATCCACTCAATCTGTGTCCTCTGGTCCTAGACTCCCCCACTATAGGAAACATTCTCTCCACATCCACTGTATCTGTGTCCTCTGGTCCTACACTCTCCCACTACAGGAAACATACTCTCTACATCCACACTATCTGTGTCCTCTGGTCCTAGACTCCCCCACTATAGGAAACATCCTCTCCACATCCACTCTGTGTCCCCTGATCCTAGACTCCCCCACTATAGGAAACATCCTCTCCACATCCACTCTATCTGTGTCCTCTGGTCCTAGACTCCCCCACCACAGGAAACATCCTCTCCACATTCACTCTATCTGTGTCCTCTGGTCCTAGACTCCCCCACTATTAGAAACTTCCTCTCCACATCCAGTCTATCTGTGTCCTCTGGTCCTAGACTCCACCAGTATGGAAACATCCTCTCCACATCCACTCTATCTGTGTCCTCTGGTCCTAGACTCCCCCACTATATGAAACATCCTCTCCACATCCACTCTAACTGTGCCCTCTGGTCCTAGACTCCCCCACTATAGGAAACATTCTCTCCACATCCAGTCTATCTGTGTCCTCTGGTCCTACACTCTCCCACTACAGGAAACATCCTCTCTACATCCACTCTATCTGTGTCCTCTGGTCCCAGACTCCCCCACTATGGGAAACATCCTCTCCACATCCACTCTATCTGTGTCCTCTGGTCCTACACTCTCCCACTACAGGAAACATCCTCTCTACATCCACTCTATCTGTGTCCTCTGGTCCTAGACTCCCCCACTATAGGGAACATCCTCTCCACATCCACTCTGTGTCCCCTGGTCCTAGACTCCCCACTATAGGAAACATCCTCCCCACATCCACTCCATCTGTGTCCTCTGGTCCGAGATTCCCCCACTATAGGAAACATCCGCTCCACATCCACTCTATCTGTGTCCCCTGGTCCTAGACTCCCCACTATAGGAAACATCCTCTCCACATCCACTATATCTGTGTCCTCTGGTCCTAGACTCCCCCACCACAGGAAACATCCTCTCCAAATCCACTCAATCTGTGTCCTCTGGTCCTAGACTCCCCCACTATAGGAAACATTCTCTCCACATCCACTGTATCTGTGTCCTCTGGTCCTACACTCTCCCACTACAGGAAACATCCTCTCCACATCCACTCTATCTGTGTCCTCTGGTCCTAGACTCCCCCACTATAGGAAACATCCTCTCCACATCCACTCTATCTGTGCCCTCTGGTCCTAGACTCCCCCACTATAGGAAACATCCTCTCCAAATCCACTCAATGTGTCCTCTGGTCCTAGACTCCCCCACTATAGGAAACATTCTCTCCACATCCACTGTATCTGTGTCCTCTGGTCCTAGACTCCCCCACTATAGGAAACATCCTCTCCACATCCACTCTGTGTCCTCTGATCCTAGACTCCCCCACTATAGGAAACATCCTCTCCACATCCACTCTATCTGTGTCCTCTGGTCCTAGACTCCCCCACCACAGGAAACATCCTCTCCACATTCACTCTATCTGTGTCCTCTGGTCCTAGACTCCCCCACTATTAGAAACATCCTCTCCACATCCACTCTATCTGTGTCCTCTGGTCCTAGACTCCCCCAGTATGGAAACATCCTCTCCACATCAACTCTATCTGTGTCCTCTGGTCCTAGACTCCCCCACTATAGGAAACATCCTCTCCACATCCACTCTATCTGTGCCCTCTGGTCCTAGACTCCCTCACTATAGGAAACATTCTCTCCACATCCACTCTATCTGTGTCCTCTGGTCCTACACTCTCCCACTACAGGAAACATCCTCTCTACATCCACTCTATCTGTGTCCTCTGGTCCTACACTCTCCCACTATAGGAAACATCTTCTCCACATCCACTCTATCTGTGTCCTCTGGTCCTAGACTCCCCCACTATAGGAAACATACTCTCCACATCCACTCTATCTGTGTCCTCTGGTCCTACACTCTCCCACTACAGGAAACATCCTCTCAACATCCACTCTATCTGTGTCCTCTGGTCATAGACTCCCCCACCACGGGAAACATCCTCTCCACATCCACTCTATCTGTGTCCTCTGGTCCTAGACTCCCCCACTATAGTAAACATCCTCTCTACATCCACTCTATCTGTGTCCTCTGGTCCCAGACTCCCTCACTATAGGAAACATCCTCTCCACATCCACTGTATCTGTGTCCTCTGGTCCTAGACTCCCCCACTATAGGAAACATCCTCTCCACATCCACTCTATCTGTGTCCTCTGGTCCTAGACTCCCCCACCACAGGAAACATCCTCTCCACATTCACTCTATCTGTGTCCTCTGGTCCTAGACTCCCCCACTATAGGAAACATCCACTCCACATCCACTCTATCTGTGTCCTGGACCTACACTCTCCCACTACAGGAAACATCCTCTCTACATCCACTCTATCTGTGTCCTCTGGTCCTGGACTCCCCCACTATAGGAAACATCCTCTCCACATCCACTCTATCTGTGTCCTCTGGTCCTAGACTCCCCCACTATTAGAAACTTCCTCTCCACATCCACTCTATCTGTGTCCTCTGGTCCTAGACTCCCCCAGTATGGAAACATCCTCTCCACATCCACTCTATCTGTGTCCTCTGGTCCTAGACTCCCCCACTATAGGAAACATCCTCTCCACATCCACTCTATCTGTGCCCTCTGGTCCTAGACTCCCCCACTATAGGAAACATTCTCTCCACATCCACTCTATCTGTGTCCTCTGGTCCTAGACTCCCCCACTATAGGAAACATCCACTCCACATCCACTCTATCTGTGTCCTGGTCCTACACTCTCCCACTACAGGAAACATCCTCTCTACATCCACTCTAAATGTGTCCTCTGGTCCTGGACTCCCCCACTATAGGAAACATCCTCTCCACATCCACTCTATCTGTGTCCTCTGGTCCTAGACTCCCCCACTATAGGAAACATCCTCTCCACATCCACTGTATCTGTGCCCTCTGGTCCTAGTCTCCCCCACTATAGGAAACATCCTCTCCAAATCCACTCAATCTGTGTCCTCTGGTCCTAGACTCCCCCACTATAGGAAACATTCTCTCCGCATCCACTCTATCTGTGTCCTCTGGTCCTACACTCTCCCACTACAGGAAACATCCTCTCTACATCCACTCTATCTGTGTCCTCTGGTCCTAGACTCCCCCACTATAGGAAACATCCTCTCCACATCCACTCTGTGTCCCCTGATCCTAGACACCCCCACTATAGGAAACATCCTCTCCACATCCACTCTATCTGTGTCCCCTGGTCCTAGACTCCCCACTATAGGAAACATCCTCTCCACATCCACTCCATCTGTGTCCTCTGGTCCGAGATTCCCCCACTATAGGAAACATCCTCTCCACATCCACTCTATCTGTGTCCCCTGGTCCTAGACTCCCCACTATAGGAAACATCCTCTCCACATCCACTCTATCTGTGTCCTGTGGTCCTAGACTCCCCCACCACAGGAAACATCCTCTCCACATTCACTCTATCTGTGTCCTCTGGTCCTAGACTCCCCCACTATAGGAAACATCCACTCCACATCCACTCTATCTGTGTCCTGGTCCTACACTCTCCCACTACAGGAAACATCCTCTCTACATCCACTCTTATCTGTGTCCTCTGGTCCTAGACTCCCCCACTATTAGAAACTTCCTCTCCACATCCACTCTATCTGTGTCCTCTGGTCCTAGACTCCCCCAGTATGGAAACGTCCTCTCCACATCCACTCTATCTGTGTCCTCTGGTCCTAGACTCCCCCACTATAGGAAACATCCTCTCCACATCCACTCTATCTGTGCCCTCTGGCCCTAGACTCCCCCACTATAGGAAACATCCTCTCCAAATCCACTCAATCTGTGTCCTCTGGTCCTAGACTCCCCCACTATAGGAAACATTCTCTCCACATCCACTGTATCTGTGTCCTCTGGTCCTACACTCTCCCACTACAGGAAACATCCTCTCTACATCCACTCTATCAGTGTCCTCTGGTCCTAGACTCCCCCACTATAGGAAACATCCTCTCCACATCCACTCTGTGTCCCCTGATCCTAGACTCCCCCACTATAGGAAACATCCTCTCCACATCCACTCTATCTGTGTCCTCTGGTCCCAGACTCCCCCACCACAGGAAACATCCTCTCCACATTCACTCTATCTGTGTCCTCTGGTCCTAGACTCCCCCACTATTAGAAACTTCCTCTCCACATCCAGTCTATCTGTGTCCTCTGGTCCTAGACTCCCCCACTATAGGAAACATCCTCTCCACATCCACTCTATCTGTGTCCTCTGGTCCTAGACTCCCCCACTATAGGAAACATCCTCTCCACATCCACTCTAACTGTGCCCTCTGGTCCTAGACTCCCCCACTATAGGAAACATTCTCTCCACATCCACTCTATCTGTGTCCTCTGGTCCTACACTCTCCCACTACAGGAAACATCCTCTCTACATCCACTCTATCTGTGTCCTCTGGTCCCAGACTCCCCCACTATGGGAAACATCCTCTCCACATCCACTCTATCTGTGTCCTCTGGTCCTACACTCTCCCACTACAGGAAACATCCTCTCTACATCCACTCTATCTGTGTCCTCTGGTCCTAGACTCCCCCACTATAGGAAACATCCTCTCCACATCCACTCTGTGTCCCCTGGTCCTAGACTCTCCACTATAGGAAACATCCTCTCCACATCCACTCCATCTGTGTCCTCTGGTCCGAGATTCCCCCACTATAGGAAACATCCGCTCCACTTCCACTCTATCTGTGTCCCCTGGTCCTAGACTCCCCACTATAGGAAACATCCTCTCCACATCCACTCTATCTGTGACCTCTGGTCCTAGACTCCCCCACCACAGGAAACATCCTCTCCACATTCACTCTATCTGTGTCCTCTGGTCCTAGACTCCCCCACTATAGGAAACATCCACTCCACATCCACTCTATCTGTGTCCTGGTCCTACACTCTCCCACTACAGGAAACATCCTCTCTGCATCCACTCTATCTGTGTCCTCTGGTCCTGGACTCCCCCACTATAGGAAACATTCTCTCCACATCCACTGTATCTGTGTCCTCTGGTCCTAGACTCCCCCACTATAGGAAACATCCTCTCCACATCCACTCTGTGTCCCCTGATCCTAGACTCCCCCACTATAGGAAACATCCTCTCCACATCCACTCTATCTGTGTCCTCTGGTCCTAGACTCCCCCACCACAGGAAACATCCTCTCCACATTCACTCTATCTGTGTCCTCTGGTCCTAGACTCCCCCATTATAGGAAACATTCTCTCCATATCCACTGTATCTGTGTCCTCTGGTCCTAGACTCCCCCACTATAGGAAACATCCTCTCCACATCCACTCTGTGTCCCCTGATCCTAGACTCCCCCACTATAGGAAACAACCTCTCCACATCCACTCTATCTGTGTCCTCTGGTCCTAGACTCCCCCACCACAGGAAACATCCTCTCCACATTCACTCTATCTGTGTCCTCTGGTCCTAGACTCCCCCACTATTAGAAACATCCTCTCCACATCCACTCTATCTGTGTCCTCTGGTCCTAGACTCCCCCAGTATGGAAACATCCTCTCCACATCCACTCTATCTGTGTCCTCTGGTCCTAGACTCCCCCACTATAGGAAACATCCTTTCCACATCCACTCTATCTGTGCCCTCTGGTCCTAGACTCCCTCACTATAGGAAACATTCTCTCCACATCCACTCTATCTGTGTCTCTGGTCCTACACTCTCCCACTACAGGAAACATCCTCTCTACATCCACTCTATCTGTGTCCTCTTTTCCTACACTCTCCCACTATAGGAAACATCCTCTCCACATCCACTCTATCTGTGTCCTCTGGTCCTAGACTCCCCCACTATTGGAAACATACTCTCCACATCCACTCTATCTGTGTCCTCTGGTCCTACACTCTCCCACTACAGGAAACATCCTCTCCACATCCACTCTATCTGTGTCCTCTGGTCCTAGACTCCCCCACTATAGGAAACATCCTCTCCACATCCACTCTATCTGTGCCCTCTGGTCCTAGACTCCCCCACTATAGGAAACATTCTCTCCACATCCACTCTATCTGTGTCCTCTGGTCCTACACTCTCCCACTGCAGGAAACATCCTCTCTACATCCACTCTATCTGTGACCTCTGGTCCTGGACTCCCCCACCACAGGATACATCCTCTCCACATTCACTGTATCTGTGTCCACTGGTCCTAGACTCCCCCACTATAGGAAACATCCTCTCCACATCCACTCTATCTGTGTCCTCTGGTCCTACACTCTCCCACTATAGGAAACATCCTCTCCACATCCACTCTATCTGTGTCCTCTGGTCCTAGACTCCCCCACTATAGGAAACATACTCTCCACATCCACTCTATCTGTGTCCTCTGGTCATAGACTCCCCCACCACGGGAAACATCCTCTCCACATCCACTCTATCTGTGTCCTCTGGTCCTAGACTCCCCCACTATAGTAAACATCCTCTCTACATCCACTCTATCTGTGTCCTCTGGTCCCAGACTCCCACACTATAGGAAACATCCTCTCCACATCCACTGTATCTGTGTCCTCTGGTCCTAGACTCCCCCACTATAGGAAACATCCTCTCCACATCCGCTCTATCTGTGTCCTCTGGTCCTAGACTCCCCCACCACAGGAAACATCCTCTCCACATTCACTCTATCTGTGTCCTCTGGTCCTAGACTCCCCCACTATAGGAAACATCCACTCCACATTCACTCTATCTGTGTCCTGGTCCTACACTCTCCCACTACAGGAAACATCCTCTCTACATCCACCCTATCTGTGTCCTCTGGTCCTAGACTCCCCCACCACAGGAAACATCCTCTCCACATTCACTCTATCTGTGTCCTCTGTTCCTAGACTCCCCCACTATTAGAAACTTCCTCTACACATACACTCTATCTGTGTCCTCTGGTCCTAGACTCCCCCAGTATGGAAACATCCTCTCCACATCCACTCTATCTGTGTCCACTGGTCCTAGACTCTCCCACTATAGGAAACATCCTCTCCACATCCACTCTATCTGTGTCCTCTGGTCCTAGACTCCCCCACTATAGGAAACATACTCTCCACATCCACTCTATCTGTGTCCTCTGGTCCTACACTCTCCCACTACAGGAAACATCCTCTCAACATCCACTCTATCTGTGTCCTCTGGTCATAGACTCCCCGACCACGGGAAACATCCTCTCCACATCCACTCTATCTGTGTCCTCTGGTCCTAGACTCCCCCACTATAGTAAACATCCTCTCTACATCCACTCTATCTGTGTCCTCTGGTCCCAGCCTCCCCCACTATAGGAATCATCCTCTCCACATCCACTGTATCTGTGTCCTCTGGTCCTAGACTCCCCCACTATAGGAAACATCCTCTCCACATCCACTCTATCTGTGACCTCTGGTCCTAGACTCCCCCACCACAGGAAACATCCTCTCCACATCCACTCTATCTGTGCCCTCTGGTCCTAGACTCCCCCACTATAGGAAACATCCTCTCCAAATCCACTCAATCTGTGTCCTCTGGTCCTAGACTCCCCCACTATAGGAAACATTCTCTCCACATCCACTCTATCTGTGTCCTCTGGTCCTACACTCTCCCACTACAGGAAACATCCTCTCTACATCCACTCTATCTGTGTCCTCTGGTCCTAGACTCCCCCACTATAGGAAACATCCTCTCCACTTCCACTCTGTGTTCCCTGATCCTAGACTCCCCCACTATAGGAAACATCCTCTCCACATCCACTCTATCTGTGTCCTCTGGTCCTAGACTCTCCCACTATAGGAAACATCCTCTCCACATCCACTCTATCTGTGCCCTCTGGTCCTAGACTCTCCCACTATAGGAAACATCCTCTCCACATCCACTCTATCTGTGCCCTCTGGTCCTAGACTCCCCCACTATAGGAAACATTCTCTCCACATCCACTCTATCTGTGTCCTCTGGTCCTACACTCTCCCACTGCAGGAAACATCCTCTCTACATCCACTCTATCTGTGACCTCTGGTCCTGGACTCCCCCACCACAGGAAACATCCTCTCCACATTCACTGTATCTGTGTCCTCTGGTCCTAGACTCCCCCACTATAGGAAACATCCTCTCCACATCCACTCTATCTGTGTCCTCTGGTCCTACACTCTCCCACTATAGGAAACATCCTCTCCACATCCACTCTATCTGTGTCCTCTGGTCCTAGACTCCCCCACTATAGGAAACATACTCTCCACATCCACTCTATCTGTGTCCTCTGGTCCTACACTCTCCCACTACAGGAAACATCCTCTCAACATCCACTCTATCTGTGTCCTCTGGTCATAGACTCCCCCACTATAGTAAACATCCTCTCTACATCCACTCTATCTGTGTCCTCTGGTCCCAGACTCCCACACTATAGGAAACATCCTCTCCACATCCACTGTATCTGTGTCCTCTGGTCCTAGACTCCCCCACTATAGGAAACATCCTCTCCACATCCGCTCTATCTGTGTCCTCTGGTCCTAGACTCCCCCACCACAGGAAACATCCTCTCCACATTCACTCTATCTGTGTCCTCTGGTCCTAGACTCCCCCACTATAGGAAACATCCACTCCACATTCACTCTATCTGTGTCCTGGTCCTACACTCTCCCACTACTGGAAACATCCTCTCTACATCCACTCTATCTGTGTCCTCTGGTCCTAGACTCCCCCACCACAGGAAACATCCTTTCCACATTCACTCTATCTGTGTCCTCTGTTCCTAGACTCCCCCACTATTAGAAACTTCCTCTCCACATCCACTCTATCTGTGTCCTCTGGTCCTAGACTCCCCCAGTATGGAAACATCCTCTCCACATCCACTCTATCTGTGTCCACTGGTCCTACACTCTCCCACTATAGGAAACATCCTCTCCACATCCACTCTATCTGTGTCCTCTGGTCCTAGACTCCCCCACTATAGGAAACATACTCTCCACATCCACTCTATCTGTGTCCTCTGGTCCTACATTCTCCCACTACAGGAAACATCCTCTCAACATCCACTCTATCTGTGTCCTCTGGTTATAGACTCCCCCACCACGGGAAACATCCTCTCCACATCCACTCTATCTGTGTCCTCTGGTCCTAGACTCCCCCACTATAGTAAACATCCTCTCTACATCCACTCTATCTGTGTCCTCTGGTCCCAGACTCCCCCACTATAGTAAACATCCTCTCTACATCCACTCTATCTGTGCCCTCTGTTCCCAGACTCCCCCACTATAGGAAACATCCTCTCCACATCCACTCTATCTGTGTCCTCTGGTCCTAGACTCCGCCACTATAGGAAACATCCTCTCCACATCCACTCTATCTGTGTCCTCTGGTCCTAGACTCCCCCACTATAGGAAACATACTCTCCACATCCACTCTATCTGTGTCCTCTGGTCATAGACTCCCCCACCACGGGAAACATCCTCTCCACATCCACTCTATCTGTGTCCTCTGGTCCTAGACTCCCCCACTATAGTAAACATCCTCTCTACATCCACTCTATCTGTGTCCTCTGGTCCCAGACTCCCACACTATAGGAAACATCCTCTCCACATCCACTGTATCTGTGTCCTCTGGTCCTAGACTCCCCCACTATAGGAAACATCCTCTCCACATCCGCTCTATCTGTGTCCTCTGGTCCTAGACTCCCCCACCACAGGAAACATCCTCTCCACATTCACTCTATCTGTGTCCTCTGGTCCTAGACTCCCCCACTATAGGAAACATCCACTCCACATTCACTCTATCTGTGTCCTGGTCCTACACTCTCCCACTACAGGAAACATCCTCTCTACATCCACTCTATCTGTGTCCTCTGGTCCTAGACTCCCCCACCACAGGAAACATCCTCTCCACATTCACTCTATCTGTGTCCTCTGTTCCTAGACTCCCCCACTATTAGAAACTTCCTCTCCACATCCACTCTATCTGTGTCCTCTGGTCCTAGACTCCCCCAGTATGGAAACATCCTCTCCACATCCACTCTATCTGTGTCCACTGGTCCTAGACTCTCCCACTATAGGAAACATCCTCTCCACATCCACTCTATCTGTGTCCTCTGGTCCTAGACTCCCCCACTATAGGAAACATACTCTCCACATCCACTCTATCTGTGTCCTCTGGTCCTACACTCTCCCACTACAGGAAACATCCTCTCAACATCCACTCTATCTGTGTCCTCTGGTCATAGACTCCCCGACCACGGGAAACATCCTCTCCACATCCACTCTATCTGTGTCCTCTGGTCCTAGACTCCCCCACTATAGTAAACATCCTCTCTACATCCACTCTATCTGTGTCCTCTGGTCCCAGCCTCCCCCACTATAGGAATCATCCTCTCCACATCCACTGTATCTGTGTCCTCTGGTCCTAGACTCCCCCACTATAGGAAACATCCTCTCCACATCCACTCTATCTGTGACCTCTGGTCCTAGACTCCCCCACCACAGGAAACATCCTCTCCACATCCACTCTATCTGTGCCCTCTGGTCCTAGACTCCCCCACTATAGGAAACATCCTCTCCAAATCCACTCAATCTGTGTCCTCTGGTCCTAGACTCCCCCACTATAGGAAACATTCTCTCCACATCCACTCTATCTGTGTCCTCTGGTCCTACACTCTCCCACTACAGGAAACATCCTCTCTACATCCACTCTATCTGTGTCCTCTGGTCCTAGACTCCCCCACTATAGGAAACATCCTCTCCACTTCCACTCTGTGTTCCCTGATCCTAGACTCCCCCACTATAGGAAACATCCTCTCCACATCCACTCTATCTGTGTCCTCTGGTCCTAGACTCTCCCACTATAGGAAACATCCTCTCCACATCCACTCTATCTGTGCCCTCTGGTCCTAGACTCCCCCACTATAGGAAACATCCTCTCCACATCCACTCTATCTGTGCCCTCTGGTCCTAGACTCCCCCACTATAGGAAACATTCTCTCCACATCCACTCTATCTGTGTCCTCTGGTCCTACACTCTCCCACTGCAGGAAACATCCTCTCTACATCCACTCTATCTGTGACCTCTGGTCCTGGACTCCCCCACCACAGGAAACATCCTCTCCACATTCACTGTATCTGTGTCCACTGGTCCTAGACTCCCCCACTATAGGAAACATCCTCTCCACATCCACTCTATCTGTGTCCTCTGGTCCTACACTCTCCCACTATAGGAAACATCCTCTCCACATCCACTCTATCTGTGTCCTCTGGTCCTAGACTCCCCCACTATAGGAAACATACTCTCCACATCCACTCTATCTGTGTCCTCTGGTCCTACACTCTCCCACTACAGGAAACATCCTCTCAACATCCACTCTATCTGTGTCCTCTGGTCATAGACTCCCCCACCACGGGAAACATCCTCTCCACATCCACTCTATCTGTGTCCTCTGGTCCTAGACTCCCCCACTATAGTAAACATCCTCTCTACATCCACTCTATCTGTGTCCTCTGGTCCCAGACTCCCACACTATAGGAAACATCCTCTCCACATCCACTGTATCTGTGTCCTCTGGTCCTAGACTCCCCCACTATAGGAAACATCCTCTCCACATCCGCTCTATCTGTGTCCTCTGGTCCTAGACTCCCCCACCACAGGAAACATCCTCTCCACATTCACTCTATCTGTGTCCTCTGGTCCTAGACTCCCCCACTATAGGAAACATCCACTCCACATTCACTTTATCTGTGTCCTGGTCCTACACTCTCCCACTACTGGAAACATCCTCTCTACATCCACTCTATCTGTGTCCTCTGGTCCTAGACTCCCCCACCACAGGAAACATCCTTTCCACATTCACTCTATCTGTGTCCTCTGTTCCTAGACTCCCCCACTATTAGAAACTTCCTCTCCACATCCACTCTATCTGTGTCCTCTGGTCCTAGACTCCCCCAGTATGGAAACATCCTCTCCACATCCACTCTATCTGTGTCCACTGGTCCTAGACTCCCCCACTATAGGAAACATCCTCTCCACATCCACTCTATCTGTGTCCTCTGGTCCTACACTCTCCCACTATAGGAAACATCCTCTCCACATCCACTCTATCTGTGTCCTCTGGTCCTAGACTCCCCCACTATAGGAAACATACTCTCCACATCCACTCTATCTGTGTCCTCTGGTCCTACACTCTCCCACTACAGGAAACATCCTCTCAACATCCACTCTATCTGTGTCCTCTGGTCATAGACTCCCCGACCACGGGAAACATCCTCTCCACATCCACTCTATCTGTGTCCTCTGGTCCTAGACTCCCCCACTATAGTAAACATCCTCTCTACATGCACTCTATCTGTGTCCTCTGGTCCCAGCCTCCCCCACTATAGGAATCATCCTCTCCACATCCACTGTATCTGTGTCCTCTGGTCCTAGACTCCCCCACTATAGGAAACATCCTCTCCACATCCACTCTATCTGTGTCCTCTGGTCCTAGACTCCCCCACCACAGGAAACATCCTCTCCACATTCACTCTATCTGTGTCCTCTGGTCCTAGACTCCCCCACTATAGGAAACATCCACTCCACATTCACTCTATCTGTGTCCTGGTCCTACACTCTCCCACTACTGGAAACATCCTCTCTACATCCACTCTATCTGTGTCCTCTGGTCCTAGACTCCCCCACCACAGGAAACATCCTCTCCACATTCACTCTATCTGTGTCCTCTGATCCTAGACTCCCCCACTATTAGAAACTTCCTCTCCACATCCACTCTATCTGTGTCCTCTGGTCCTAGACTCCCCCAGTATGGAAACATCCTCTCCACATCCACTCTATCTGTGTCCACTGGTCCTAGACTCCCCCACTATAGGAAACATCCTCTCCACATCCACTCTATCTGTGTCCTCTGGTCCTACACTCTCCCACTATAGGAAACATCCTCTCCACATCCACTCTATCTGTGTCCTCTGGTCCTAGACTCCCCCACTATAGGAAACATACTCTCCACATCCACTCTATCTGTGTCCTCTGGTCCTACACTCTCCCACTACAGGAAACATCCTCTCAACATCGACTCTATCTGTGTCCTCTGGTCATAGACTCCCCGACCACGGGAAACATCCTCTCCACATCCACTCTATCTGTGTCCTCTGGTCCTAGACTCCCCCACTATAGTAAACATCCTCTCTACATGCACTCTATCTGTGTCCTCTGGTCCCAGCCTCCCCCACTATAGGAATCATCCTCTCCACATCCACTGTATCTGTGTCCTCTGGTCCTAGACTCCCCCACTATAGGAAACATCCTCTCCACATCCACTCTATCTGTGTCCTCTGGTCCTAGACTCCCCCACCACAGGAAACATCCTCTCCACATTCACTCTATCTGTGTCCTCTGGTCCTAGACTCCCCCACTATAGGAAACATCCACTCCACATCCACTCTATCTGTGTCCTGGACCTACACTCTCCCACTACAGGAAACATCCTCTCTACATCCACTCTATCTGTGTCCTCTGGTCCTGGACTCCCCCACTATAGGAAACATCCTCTCCACATCCACTCTATCTGTGTCCTCTGGTCCTAGACTCCCCCACTATTAGAAACTTCCTCTCCACATCCACTCTATCTGTGTCCTCTGGTCCTAGACTCCCCCAGTATGGAAACATCCTCTCCACATCCACTCTATCTGTGTCCTCTGGTCCTAGACTCCCCCACTATAGGAAACATCCTCTCCACATCCACTCTATCTGTGCCCTCTGGTCCTAGACTCCCCCACTATAGGAAACATCCTCTCCAAATCCACTCAATCTGTGTCCTCTGGTCCTAGACTCCCCCACTATAGGAAACATTCTCTCCACATCCACTCTATCTGTGTCCTCTGGTCCTACACTCTCCCACTACAGGAAACATCCTCTCTACATCCACTCTATCTGTGTCCTCTGGTCCTAGACTCCCCCACTATAGGAAACATCCTCTCCACATCCACTCTATCTGTGTCCTCTGGTCCTACACTCTCCCACTATAGGAAACATCCTCTCCACATCCACTCTATCTGTGTCCTCTGGTCCTAGACTCCCCCACTATAGGAAACATACTCTCCACATCCACTCTATCTGTGTCCTCTGGTCCTACATTCTCCCACTACAGGAAACATCCTCTCAACATCCACTCTATCTGTGTCCTCTGGTTATAGACTCCCCCACCACGGGAAACATCCTCTCCACATCCACTCTATCTGTGTCCTCTGGTCCTAGACTCCCCCACTATAGTAAACATCCTCTCTACATCCACTCTATCTGTGTCCTCTGGTCCCAGACTCCCCCACTATAGTAAACATCCTCTCTACATCCACTCTATCTGTGCCCTCTGGTCCCAGACTCCCCCACTATAGGAAACATCCTCTCCACATCCACTCTATCTGTGTCCTCTGGTCCTAGACTCCGCCACTATAGGAAACATCCTCTCCACATGCACTCTGTGTCCCCTGGTCCTAGACTCCCCCACTATAGGAAACATCCTCTCCACATCCACTCTACCTGTGTCTTCTGGTTATGGACTTCCCCACCATAGGAAACATCCTGTCCACATCCACTCTATCTGTGTCCTCTGGTCCTAGACTCCCCCACTACGGGAAACATCCTGTCCACATCCACTCTATTGAGGCCTTTCAACACTTGATAGGTTTAAATGAGGTCACCCCTCAATGAGGTTGAATTACCTGACTCAGACATCTCCTTGGGCAGCTCATTCCATGCAGCCTGAGTGTGACGAATCTGCCCCTCAGTCCTTCTCAGATCTAATTAGCCCAGCTCAGGTTAACTTCAGCCCAGACGAGTGACCAGTGAGCTCATTAAGTCAGTAAGGAGCTGGTGTTTGTCGGCTCCACGGTGTGTAATCAGTGTTTAATCTTCTCCAGATCCACCCCCTGACCTGCCGTATGTGATCCGGCGCTCCCGCATGCACAACCTCCCAGTTTATACGGACATCACCCACGGCAACAGAAAGATGACGGTCATCCGGAAGATAGAGGGCGACATTTGGGTACGTTATCGTTTCCTTGCGTTGTCTTAAAGCTGTTTAAACAAAACGTTCTCTCCATTTCTACACCCAATGTTATAGACTCACTTCAAGTTCTCTACAACTCATGTTGTTAGTATTGTAATTTTAAAAAGTTTATTTCCATGAATTGTCTTCTTTTGCACATTGGTTGTGTGTCAGAAACACAAGAATCTGCAGGTGCTCGAAACCCAGAGCAACAGACCGAGAAAGCTGGAGGTACTCAGCAGCTCAGGCAGAATCCATAGAGCGGAATGAACAGTCACATCCTGATGAAAGGTCTCAGCCCGAAACGTTGACTGTTTATTCCCCTCCATAGATGCTGCCTGTCCTGCTGAGTTCCTCTGGCATTTTGTGGTGATTTGTCAGTCTTTGTTGTTTTATATTTTTTCATAAATTCGATTATATTTCTTTATTTTTCTGTAAATGCCGTCAAGAAAATGAATCAGAAGATGACATAGATATATGTACTTAATCATAGAAACAGGCTTTTGGCTCACCTAGTCTGTTGTTCTGCCTAGTCCCATCGCCCTGCAGCTTTCAACTGTAAGAGAAGTTTGGATAGGTACATAGATGGGGTGTGTATGAAGGGTTCCCATGGACTATAACCCTCCTTACCCCTCACATCCAGGTACCTATGCAACGTTCTCTTAAACTCGCATCCACCGCTCCCACTGGCAGCTCGTTCCACACTCTCACCATCTTCTGAGCGAAGAATTTCCTCTTCATGTTCCCCTTAAACTTTTCACCTTTCACCCTTAGCCCATGATCTCTGGTCCTAGTCCCATCCAACCTTCGTGGAAAAAGCCTGCTTACATTTATCCCGTCTTTTCCCCCTCATACTTTTGTGATCAAATCTCCTCTCAATCTTCTACACTCCAGGGAATAAAGTCCTAATCTATTCACCCTTTCCCTATAACTCAGGTCCTCATGTCCCAGCAAATCTCTGCACTCTTTCAGACTTATTGATATCTCTCCTGTAGGTAGGTGACTAGAACTGCAGACAGTAATAACTGAACATGGACCTCCTTCCTGATGGTGGTAGAGAGAAGAGAGTATGGCCTGGACACTGGGGATCTTGGATGATGGACGTTACTTTCGTGTGATAGTGTTCCATGCAAATATACTCAAAGTTAGCCCGCAAGCTTTGATAAAATCCTTTTCTCTCACCTTAAACCAGTGCCATCCATTTACCCTATCTGTGCCCCTCATGACTCTATAATCACCCCTCAATCTCCAGGGAATAAAGTCTCTGCCAGATCAATCTCTCTATAACTCAGTCCCTCGGGTAATGACAACACCTTCCTAAAATTAGGAGAGGTTTAGATGGGGTAAATGCAAGCAGGCTTTTTCCACTGAGGTTGGGTGGGACTACAACTAGAGGTCATGGGTTAAGAGTGAAAGGGGAATTAAGGAGAACGTGTCAGCAAACTGTTTCATTCAGAGGGTGGTGAGTGTGTGTAGTGAGCTGCCAGTGCAAACGGTGCATGCAAACTCGATTTCAATGTTTAAGAGAAGTTTGAATAAGTACATGGATGACAGGGCTATGGTCTTAGTACAGGTTGATGGGAGTAGGCACTTTAAATGGTTCATCACTGTTTAGATGTGCCAAAGGGCATGCTTCTGTACTGTACATTTCTATGACTCTTTGACTCTAGATCTTTTCTGCAGTGCTGTGTGGAGAGAGATGGCCGTGGTATTCAGTGAGACTGTCAGGAAGGACAGGCAGATGACCAGGCAAAATTGCAGTCAGCAGGATGAGTTTCAGTGTAATATGGGGACAAAATCAAAAAGGTGTTATATTTGAATACCCAGTATACAAAACAAGGTAGATGATCATGTAGTGTAGTTAGCAATTGGTAGGTATGGCATTGTGGGCATCACCAAGTCGTGGCTGAAAGATCATAGTTGGGAGCTTAACATCCAAGGGTACACAATTTATCAAAAGGACAGGCAGGTAGGCAGAAGGGGTTGGTAAACAAGTGAAATCATATCCTTAGAAAGAGGTTTCATAAGGAAGATGTAGAATCATTGTGAGTCGACTTAAGAAACTGCGAGGCTAAAAAGACCCTGAAGGGGGTCATATACAGGCCTCTGAATGGTATCCAGGACGTGGGCTATAAATTACAATGGGAGATAGAAAATGCATCTCGAGAGCAAGGTTACAACAGTCATGGGGGATTTCAATATGCTCAAAGATTGTGAAAATCCGGTTGATCTGGATCCCAAGAGGGGGAATTTGTAGAATACCTACAAGGTGGCTTTTTAGAAGAACTGATGGTTGAGCCCACTAGGGGAAAGTCTATTCTGGATAGGGTGTTGTTTAATGAAACGGATTTCTTTAGGGAGCTTAAGGTAAACGAACCCTTAGGAGACAGAGATCATAATATGATAGAATTTGAGGAAGAGAAGCTAAATTCAGATATATCAGTATTATGTGGTTTTTTGATGAGGAAGTCGTGGATCCAGTTACAGAGGGAGGTACAGAGGCCCAGGTTTTAATACTTGCCGATTAACACTGAGGGATGACGGTGTTGACCGCTGAACCATATGAGGGGTGATTGATAAGTTCGTGGCCTAAGGTAGAAGGAGTCAATTTTAGAAAACCTAGCACATTTATTTTTCAGCATAGTCCCCTCCTACATGTACACACTTAGTCCAGCGGTCGTGGAGCATACGGATCCCTTCTTTGTAGAAGTGGTCCACAGCAGGGCTGATTGATAAGTTCATGGCCTAGAGTAGATGGAGAAGTTATACAGATCTAATTACATGTGCATGCAGTTCAACTCTTTTAGTGAAAGTGCAGGAAGTTTGAAGTTAATAACTCATTTCCTTCTACCTTAGGCCACAAACTTATCAATCACCCCATGTAGTGGACCACTTCTGGAGGTCGAAGACGCTGACTTCTGCAAAGGAAGGATCCGTTTGCTCCACAACCGCTGGACTAAGTGTGTAAATGTAGGAAAAATAAATATGCTAGGTTTTCTAAAATTGACTCCTCCTGCCTTAGGCCATGGACTTATCAATTACCCCTAGTAATCAATAAACAGAAGCCTCATGTAAGGCCTATGAACAACATGGAGCTGGAGTTCCTGAGGCAGTCCTGTGTTGAGTTCGATGTCGACTGGTAACTCCTGCAACAATGCTGGTACCTACTGTATCAGTCTCTGCCTTTGGATTCATCAGATGTGTGGAGAGGGGCAGCCTGCTACAAGGGCAAGAGCCTGCTCTCCATATAGTACTGCCCTGGCTCGCTGAGACGTAATATTCATGGTCAACTGCGACCAACGGAGGGTCGGAACTGAATTAATCCCTTCTGTGTACACACCAGAATCAGAATCTATTATCATTAGCATGTGATGTGAAATTTGTTAACTTAGCAGCAGCAGTTTAATGCAATACATAATATAGAAGGGAAAAAAAAATCATAATAATAAATAAGTTAATCGATTATGGTATATGTATATTGAATAGATTTTAAAAAAGTACAAAAATCAGAAATACTGTGTATTTAAAAAAAAAGTGAGGTAGTGTCCAAGGGTTCAATGTCCATTTTGGAATCAGATAGCAGAGGGGAAGAAACTGTTCCTGAATCACTGAGTGTGTGTCTTCAGGCTCCTGTACCCCCTCTGTGATGGCAGAGGGGAAGAAGCTGTTCCTGAATCGCTGAGTGTGTGTCTTCAGGCTCCTGTACCTCCTCCCTGATGGCAGAGGGGAAGAAGCTGTTCCTGAATCGCTGAGTGTGTGTCTTCAGGCTTCTGTACCTCTTACCTGATGGTAACAGTAAGAAAAGGGTGCTGGAGGTTCTTAATAATGGATGCTGCCTTTCTGAGACACCATTCCTGAAGGTGTGCTGGGTATTTTGTAGGCTAGTGCCCAAGATAGAGCTGACTGTATTTACAAACCTCTGCAGTTTCTTTCAGACCTGTGCAGTAGCCCCCCCACCCACCCCCAATCCAGACAGTGATGCAGCCTGTCAGAATGCTCTCCATGGTAGAACTATAGAAGTTGTTGAGTGTATTTGTTGACATGCCAAATCTCTTCAAACTCCTAATGAAGTATAGCCGCTGTCTTCCCTTCTTTATAACTGCATCAATATGTTGGGACCAGGTTAGATCCTCAGAGATCTTTACACCCAGGAACTTGAAACTGCTCACTTTCTCTACTTCTGATCCCTCTATGAGGTCTGGTATGTGTTCCTTAGTCTTACCCTTCCTGAAGTCCACAATCAGCTCTTTTGTCTTACTGCCATTGAATGCCAGGTTGTTGCTGTGACACCACTCCACTAGTTGGCATATCTCACTCCTGTACGCTCTCTTGTCACCATCTGAGATTCTACCAACAATGGTTCTATCGTCAGCAAATTTATATGGTACTTGAGCTCCCTGTTGCTCTGTCCTGTGCACGAGTGTTGTCGTTCTGCATGTTTTAACCCCTCTGGTGCCCTCTTGCCCTCCTCAGACACTCGACAAGGACGTGAAGGAATACCTCGCGCAGCTGACGGGCAAGACGCCGCTCACGCAGGTCAACGAGGTGACAATGAGTCTGCGGGTGAAAGGTTACTTCGACAAAGAGCTGAAATCATGGCTGTTGGAGAAGGGGTTCTGAGGTTTGTGAATGGATGTTAAACGGCGTGCTGAGATTGTTTGATTAAAACACAAATCTATGGTAGAAAATCTCCGGTTTTCACATTATAAGAAACATATCTCTTGTGAAACTTCCCAAAATACACACCAGCCCAGTAAAGTAAGAGGTCAGTGTAAACAGCGGAGCAACTCATCATCTTGGACAGTATCTTGATCTGCTCTTGTCTCTCTTAGATCACCCATCATGTTTTTTCTTCTGATTCCAACATCTTTTGTGTCTCCATTAAACCGACAACTTGCTCTGGTTTCCTGGCCAGCATGTCATTTTTATTTTTGTTATTTTGTAATTGTGGTCACCGTGTTACAGAAGAGATGTCGTTAAGCTGGAAGTAGTTCGAAGGAGCACACACACACAATGCCGGAGGAACTCAGCAGGTCAGGCAGCATCTATGGAGGGGAATAAACAGTCAACGTTTCAGGCTGAGACCCTTCATCAGAACTGGAAAAGGAGGGAAAGGAGTTCTCTCTCTACTGTTGGTTTCGCTACTTCCATTTAGAGCAGCAATGAAGGTCCTCCATCCCTGGTGTTGGTTAGGGCTTCCTCCATCGTGTCAATAGCTCGATTTTCAATATTGTTAGCCATGCGAGTCCCGGGTGGAATACCATAGGATTCGGATGTAGAAGGGTTCTTCATTGCTGTTCCCGTAACAATTTTGTTCTCCCAGTCAGGGTTGTCAGCCCCGAGCTGACCCCTGAACCTGGAGGCCTGGTGGACCACCCTTAGTCTGTCCTCTACCCTTTGACCTGTTTGGCATGGGTGACCCTACCAAGGGCCAAAGCATAGTCCTGACTCCAGCCATCATAGCTCTCCGAGTCATTGAGGCACACAAGGACACGGTTGTGGTCCTCCTGGAGGGAATGGGGGAGGGTTTAGTGTGACAATATTACATCTCAAAATGCCTATTGTCACAGTTGGAGTGAGGGAGAGACTGTACGATCTATTCCCCTTCCCCCACCCCGCCTCACAGTACCATTATAGTAAGGTGACCATCGTTTAACCTACTCCATCTTTTAACCTAGACCACGCCATCTTCATCACCAACTGTTTGCTCAGGGTGCCACGTAGCGATGAGCGCTGTGCTCATCAGTTAAAATACGGAGGGCTCAATAGGAGAGTTTGTACGTTCTTCCCGTGAGGGCGTGCGTTTCCTCCAGATGGTCCGGTTTCCAAGTACGTACAGTATTGGTCATTGTGAATTGGGTTGCTGGGCGGTGTGGCTCGTTGGGCCAGGAGGGCCTGTTCTGCACTGTATCTCTGAAATACATGAAATAGACAACGGCAGGGGGAAGGAGCACAAGCTGGCAGGTCATTCAAAGGAGGTTGACAAGGATGCTGCCAAGATTCGAGGGTCTGAGTCATGGAGAGAGGTTGGGACTTTATTCACTGGAGCGTAGGAGACTGAGGAGTGATCTTACAGAGGTGTATAAAATCACGAGGGGCACAGAGAGGGTGAATACATTCAGTCTGTTCCCCAGGGTGGGGACTTAGTGACAAGAGGCACAGGCTTAATGTGAAAGGGGGGAGAGATTTAATGGGAACCTGAGGGACATCATCTTCACCCAGAGGCTGGTGCATATGTGGAACGAACTGCCAGAGGAAGTGGGCTGAGGCAGGTATATTAACAACATTTTAAAAACACTTATGTGGATAGGTAAAGCTTAAGAGGGTCGTGGGGCAAATGAAAAGCTTCGATGGATGTGTTGCTGGGCATGGAGAGTTGTGCCGAAGAGTGTGGTGTGACTTGTCTGTGAAGTTGAAGCCCACCTGGGGTCTTTGCTTATGGGTTTTCTGCTGCACTCTGTGGCCCACCAGCCTTTTGCCTCTGTCATCCGAGCTGGAGCTCTGTATGGAAATCTTTATTCCCAATTGATGCCTCAGGAATCGTGTGCGGGAACTCATTTTGCATGTCAGGGAATGAGACACAGTGGTCCTCTGGTTCCCCAGGTGACATGATGGTGCTAAGAGACTTCCTCAAGCTGGTATCTTTCAAGTGCTCTGCAAGTTGGGAGGGCAACAAGGTAGGAGAAGCAGCTGCAGTTTTCAATCACAATGGAAGTGACTTTTGACAATCTGAATAAGGCATGCTCTTACAGGACACTACTGTCATAGAAGTCCCAAGTGGAATACCATCACACTCAGATGTAGAAGGATTCTTTATTACCGTTTCCTTAACAATTTTGTACTAACAGTCGGGGTTGTTACCCCTGAATCTGGAGGACCAGTGGACCACTCTGTGTCTGCCCTCTATCCTTTGACCTGTCTGGCATGGGTGACCCAACCAAGAGGCAAATCATAAAGCCCTGACTCCAGCCTACATAACTCTCCAGGTTATTTAGCCAGGATTCCCTTCATTTATTTGTGACACTATGCTGCTTAATTGGGACAGGAGACTGTTGCCCAGCAGGTTCTAACTAGTGTCAGTCACGTGCACTTGTCACATGCCTTTAGACACTACAACATGCTTTAAGCCAACGGTTTTAAAAGGCGGCAGTTGGGTGTGTTTGTCTTGAAAAATCATCGTTTGTTAACCAACAGTTGGCAAGAAATAGGCAGTAAGACAACTCAGAACTGTTTTGCTCACTGCAATTTCATGTTTTCATATTTGGAGGTGCCAGAAACGGCCGGGAGTGAAAATGAAAAGATTTCACTACTTCTACAAATTAGGAACTACAATGAATTTGAAGGTATTGATGATCATCTTGAATATCTAATGTGAATAAAGATATGGAGGATGCAATTATTGAGCACATTGTATAAAGTCAGTCCATTATCTGTACTTGATGTCGGAGCTGAATTTGTTATTTACAGTCAATCAAAAGAACACCGCAGTGTACACCGGACAAATTCCTCCATCAATAACTATTAGGAACTATTGGATAGTTTTATAGTTCGGTATTGGTAGTGCTCTAATTTGTTCTGTGTTTTATTTAAATACATAATTGGTCACTTAGTCTGACTTATTTATACATATTAGACTATTTCAGTGGTTGGAAAGATGTCAGAGTAAATTGTTAAATATGAAGTTACCTTGTACTTGATGACACGGGACAAGATATGACAAAGCCAGCATTGTTTCATTACGGGACCATCTTTCCTAACAAACCTGCGGGATTTATTTCAGGGGATTACAAGTAGGCCAGATACAGAGGCTGCAGTGGATGTTGTCCATTGGGACTTTCGAAAGGCCAATGACGAATTGCCCCCAGGAGGATACTTACTAATTTAAGAGCCAATGGTATTACAGGAAGATGACTGACATTGTTAGAGCATTGGATGATTGGCAGGAGGCAACGTGTTGGAATAAATTGATCCTTGTCTGGTCGGTTGTCAGTTAGTAATGATGTTCCAGAGGGTTCAGTATTGGGTCTGATTCATTTACTCTGTACACCACTGATTTGGATAATAGAATAAATGGATTATTGCCAAGTTTGCAGAGGATACAAACATTCTTGGAGCGGCTGGTAGTTTGCGAAACAAGAGGACTTCAGAAGCACTTAAACAGATGAGGTGAATGGGCAAGTAAGTGAAAAACAATAGACAAGGTTGGTAAAAACGTGCACTTTGACAGAATAAATACCTGTGCGGACTGTTTTGTAAATGGGGAGAAAATACAAGCACCTGTGATGGAAAAGGACTTGGAAGTCCTTGTGCGAAACACCATGAAGGTTAACTTGCTGGTTTTGTTTGTGAGGAAGGCAAATGAAAAGTTGGCATACACACTTTCTCACTGTCAGACTTGATAGGTCCTAATCCTTCATGTCTTATCCTCCAGCTCTTCACTTACTTGTAGAATGCCCTGGGGACTTGCTTACTGCTGCTCTCCAAGGCCTTCTTATGTCCCCTTCAGGCTCTCCTAAATTCCTTCTTATGCTCCTTCCTAGTAGCCTTATAATATGGACCTCTAACATTACCTAGCTCTCTGAACCTCTTGTAAGCTTTTCTTTACTTCTTGACTAGGTTTATTACAGCCTTTATACACCACGGTTCCTGTAGCCTACCATAACTTCCCTGTTCCATTGGAGGTACCTATACAGAACTCTACAATAATATTCCCTGAATATTTGCCAAATTTCTTCCGTACTTTGCCCTGCGTACATCTGTTTCCAATTTAAGCCTCCAGTGTCCTGCCTGATAGACTCATAATTCCCTTTACTCCAATTAAACGTTTTCTAACTTCTCTGTTCTTATCTCTCTCCAATGTTATTGTAAAGGAGCTAGGATTATGATCACTATCTCCAAAACGCTCGTCCACTCTCAGATCTGACACCTGACCAAGTTCATTTCCCAATACGAATACAGCCTTTCCCAATACAGCCTTATCTCTTTAGACTTATCAACATACTGTATCAAAGAACCTTCTTGAACTCACCTAACAAACTCCATCCCATCTAAATCCCTTGCTCTGGAGAGTTGTCAATAGACATTCTGGAAAATAAAATCTCGTATCACGACAACTCAGCTATTATTACATTTTTCCAGCATCTGTTTCCCTGACTGCTTTTCGATGTCCCTGTTACTATTGGGCCGCCTATAAAAACACGGTAAATTTATTGACCCCTTCTTGTTTCGAACCTTCACCCACAGAGACTTCAATCCCCCCAATTCCACCTTTTCGGCAGCTGTGGTACTATCTCTGACTAACAGTGCCCCGTCCCCATCTCTTTTGCCCCCCTCCCTGTCCTTTCAAAAACATCTAAAACCCGGCACTTGAAGTTTGCCATTGTAGGAGAGTCAATAACAAAGCACCCAGCCTCGGAATAGAAACACGTCCGTTTAGAACAGGGATGAGAAGGAATTTCAGTCCTATAGTACAGTAGAACGTTATGGAATGAGAAACCACTTTCTGGTTTTGATGTTGTATGATCTCTGTACTCTGTTCTTTGTTCAGTGTTCAGTGTTCTAAGCTCTATGCTAGGTGTGCTCTGATCTATGTTCTGTTTTCATCGTTCCACGTTCTCTGTCCTGTGCTTTATGATCTATGTTTTAAGGTCAGGAGTGGCAACACATGGGCTCCTTGGAACGAAATCACTTGGGGATTGAATTACAAATGCACTTCACAGACAGAAATCAGACTTCAGTGAGGACAACAGGTTTTCCAAGGATTACAGCGTTTCGTTTTAAGGCTCTTTCAAAGTAGTAGAACAGCCTTGTTGATCGCTCTCCGTAGATGCTGCCTGACAAACGGAGTTTCTCGAACATTTCCTGTGTGCTGCGCTGGATCTAACATTTGCAGAATCTCTTGAGTTCATTTTTTGTTTTCTAACGTTCTGTGATGCCGACAGGCAGCTCCCTTGAAGCTGAAACCATTCTGCAGCTGGTGTTGCTGCTGGCAGAGTATCTCCTCTTTCCTCACACATAACCCTTCAGTTGTTTATCATCCATGCGCCTACCTTAGAGTTTCCAAAGCAAATGTATTTGCCCGCACCAACATACCAGGCAGTGTAATCCTCGCACCCAGCAATTTCCAATGACCATCCTCCAATCACTTTAAAATTTTGACCCCCTCTCCCGTTGTTCATTTCCGCTCTGGGAAGATATCGCTGGCTGTCCACTCAATCACTGCTTCTTATCATGTTATTGAACTCCATCACGTCGTCCCTTATCCTCTTTCGCTATAAATCCTAGTTCACTCAACCTCTCTTGGAGCACGCGCGCGCACGGACGCAAAGGAACAGATACAGTTGGAGGTCAGGATCAACCCCGGGTAACTGAAGCTACTAAAACTATGCTGGAATAGGCCATGCCCACAGTGCAGCTGGCAAAGTCTGAAGACCTGAAACTCACCATGATTCTCTTAAGCTACACATTAATATTTACACTTTATCTGTCTCTATTCACTTGGCGCATACTCAATCAATGTAAATCCTAATTATATCTCTTTACTGAGGCACATTCTCAAAGACTCTCTCACCACTAACCTTTTGTGCCAGGCACACTTTAACCCTGAAGGTCCAGATGAATAGCTTGATCTGAATTCAATGCTAATCGTTAAATCTATTTCGTCCAGTTACAAATTTAAGGGAAGCAAACAACGGATGAGATTCAACCCCGGCGTAATCTGTTTTCAAGTGTGCTGCCTGACTGATGAAGGACCCACTAAAATATACACAGTCAACCTGCAGGCGACATGTGCTCACAGTTAGCCAATCAAAAACGAGAAGTTCACAAACCGTTACGTAACTGCTAACCGTTTTCTGCCAGTAGTTGGACACGAAGAAAACACACTATGAAAATATATAAGGATATGAAAGGATGTACGGTATGGAAGCTGAACATATATGCTGACCAAAGTGTCCAAACTTTCTGGGTGGATCCTGAATGACAGAGGAATCATCAATACAAAGGTACACAATTCGATTCTTGGTTTCAGAAATGTCTTCTCCAGAGCAGAAAGAGACACCGTCTGACTGTCCAGATTCTCATTGGAGGTCTGTGACGTGCTGAAAGCATGGGTTATATACCTCTGTCACGATGAGGGATCTCAGCCCGAAAAGTCGATTATTTCTCTCATTTCCACAGATGCTGTTGGCCTGCTGAGTTCCTCCCGCATATTGTGTGTGTTGTCTTGGATTTCTAGCATCAGCAGATTTTCTCATATCGTAGTGTGGGTGTAGTTCTAGGTTTGTGCATGATACTGTACAAAGATTGGTGGCATTCTCCATAGTTTAGAGAGTATACAATAGGATATATTTCCTTTGGAGATAAGGCCAGTGAATCACCAGATGCTACTTAACCTGGACAAGTCTGTTATTGAATCCTTGGGGAACAAATGATAAGGGACACAGCACTGCTAACAATACGACTCTGAACAGTTTGACCTACAAATGAATCTTAGAGTTCATGTCTGTACCCTCCTGAGAGCGGCTGCCAAGGTTGATGGGATGGTCAGTAAAGCATACGCCATGACGGACGTTATCAGTTACGTTACCGAGCTGAAAAAGTCAAAAAGCCATGCGACAGCTTTATAAATATCTCAGGACGTACAAAAAAGCTGGATGAACTCAGCAGGTCAGGCAGCAACCGTTGAAAGGAGCAGTCAACGTTTCGTCAGAACTAAAGGAAGAGGGGGGAGGGGCCCTATAAAGAAGGTGTGGGGGTGGAAAATCAATCAGAAGCAAGATCACGGGGTGGAGGAGGTGAAGCAGGGAGGGGATGGTCAGGAGAGGTGAAGAGGACTCTAAGGGGAAAGCATTATGGGTAGTAGAAGAAGGCAGAGTCATGAGAGGTGATAGGCAGCTAGAAGAGGAGACAGAGTGCAGGTGGGATGGGGGAAGGGAGAGGAAGGGAATTACCAGAAGTTGGATAATTCGATTTTCATACCAAGGGGCTGCAGACTACCCAGACGGTATATGAGATGTTGTTCCTCCAAACAAAGTTTGGCCTCATTATGGCCGTAGAGGAGGCCATGGATGGACATATTCGAATGGGCATGTGAAGGAGAGTTGAAGTGAATGGCAACCGGGAGATCCTGTCTGTTGTGGCGGACGGAGCGGAGGTGCTTGACGAATCGGTCCCCCAATCTGCGTTGGGTCTCGCCGAAGTAGAGGAGGCCGCACCGGGAGCACCGGATTCAATAGATGACCCCAACAGCCTCACAAGTGAAGTATTTGCATCACCTGGAAGGACTGTTTGGGCCCCTGGATGGTGGTAAAAGAGGAGGTGTAGGGACAGGTGTAGCACTTACACTTGCAGGGATGTGCCAGCTGGGAGATCTGTGGGGTGGTACGTGTGGACCGGGCAATCGCGGAGGGAACGATCCCTGCGAAAATCAGAGAGGGTAGAGAGGGAAAGATAACCTCAGTGGTGGGGTCCTGTTGAATGTGGTGGAAGGTGGCGGAAACGAAACGTTGACTGTTTCTTTCAACGGATCTTGCCCGACCTGCTCAGGTCGTCCAGCTTTTTTGTACGTCTTGATTTGACCACAGCATCTGCAGAGTACTTTGTGTTTATAAAAATCTCTTTAGATTGCATCTGAAATAATCCAACTCGTTCTGTTTGCCATAATATAGCGGAGATGTTGAGGTTTTGGAAAGGATGCGGTAGCGGCTTTCAGGACATTGCGGAATGAGAGGGAACCTGGTTAAAATGGTTTATTGTAAGACCGTAAGACACAGAAGCAGAATTACATCATTCATCCCATCGAGTCTGCACCGCCCTTCCATTATTCATCCCATCGAGTCTGCACCGCCCTTCCATTATTTATTCCATCGGGTCTGCACCGCCCATCCATTATTTATTCCATCGGGTCTGCACCGCCCTTCCATTATTTATTCCATCGAGTATGCACCGCCCAGCCATTATTTATTCCATCGGGTCTGCACCGCCCTTCCATCATTCATCCCATCGGGTCTGCACCACCCTTCCATTATTTATGCCATCGAGTATGCACCGCCCAGCCATTATTTATTCCATCGGGTCTGCACCGCCCTTCCATCATTCATCCCATCGGGTCTGCACCGCCCATCCATTATTTATTCCATCGGGTCTGCACCGCCCTTCCATCATTCATCCCATCGGGTCTGCACCGCCCTTCCATCATTCATCCCATCGGGTCTGCACCCCCCTTCCATTATTTATTCCATCGGGCCTGCACCGCCCTTCCATCATTCATCACATCGGGTCGGCACCGCCCTTGCATTATTTATTCCATCGGGTCTGCACCGCCCTTCCATTATTTATTCCATCGGGTCTACACCGCCCATCCATTATTTATTCCATCGGTTCGGCACTGCCCTTCCATTATTTATTCCATCGGGTCTGCACCGCCCATCCATCATTTATTCCATCGGGTCTGCACCGCCCTTCCATCATTCATCCCATCGGGTCTGCACCCCCCTTCCATTATTTATTCCATCGGGTCTGCACCGCCCATCCATTATTTACTCCATCGGGTCGGCACTGCCCTTCCATTATTTATTCCATCGGGTCTGCACCGCCCATCCATTACTTATTCCATCGGGTCTGCACCGCCCTTCCATCATTCATCCCATCGGGTCTGCACCGCCCTTCCATTATTTATTCCATCGGGTCTGCACTGCCCATCCATTTTTTATTCCATCGGGTCGGCACTGCCCTTCCATTATTCATTCCATCGGGTCTGCACCGCCCATCCATTATTTATTCCATCGGGTCTGCACCGCCCTTCCATCGTTCATCCCATCGGGTCTGCACCGCCCTTCCATTATTTATTCCATCGGGTCTGCACCGCCCATCCATTATTTATTCCATCGGGTCTGCACCGCCCTTCCATCATTCATCCCATCGGGTCTGCACCGCCCATCCATTATTTATTCCATCGGGTCTGCACCGCCCATCCATTATTTATTCCATCGGGTCTGCACCGCCCTTCCATCATTCATCCCATCGGGTCGGCACTGCCCTTCCATTATTTATTCCATCGGGTCTGCACCGCCCATCCATTATTTATTCCATCGGGTCTGCACCGCTCCTCCATCATTCATCCCATCGGGTCTGCACCGCCCTTCCATTATTTATTCCATCGGGTCTGCACCGCCCATCCATTATTTATTCCATCGGGTCTGCACCACCGTTCCATTATTTATTCCATCGTGTCGGCACCGCCCTTCCATTATTTATTCCATCGGGTCTGCACCGCCCATCCATTATTCATCCATCGAGTCTGCACCGCCCTTCCATTATTTATTCCATCGGGTCTGCACCGCCCATCCATTATTCATCCATCGGGTCTGCACCGCCCATCCATTATTTATTCCATTGGGTCGGCACCGCCCATCCATTATTTATTCCATCGGGTCGGCACCGCCCATCCATTATTTATTCCATCGGGTCGGCACCGCCCATCCATTTTTTATTCCATCGGGCCTGCACCGCCCTTCCATTATTCATCCCATCGGGCCTGCACCGCTATTCCATCATGACTGATCCCGGATGCTACTCAACGCCATGCACCTGCCTTCTCACCATCCTACTGATGCCGTGATAGCTCCGGAAGCTATCAACTTGGACCATTAATATACACACCATTAATATACTGTTACGTATTCAGGCAACAATAAATATATGAGTTCGGAAAGGGTTTCTTATAACAAACAACACGTTTATTAAACACAGAAAACAAACCCCCCAAAAGTAAACAAACTTTTGTAAAAAAAAGTAAAAAAAGTAACCGGAAACAGATGCTGAGCGGCAGCCCAAACAGTTCTTAAGGCGATATTGCAAAAACAGTCCTTAAAGTGATATTGCAAAATCAGTTCTTTAAAGTCTTTTTGCCAATACACTTCTTTAAAGTGGTATTGCCAAAAGTTCGATATGCTCACAGTCCATTTAAAAGGAGAGACTTTATAGGACGATTTCAATTCTCTTTCACGTCGCTTGCTTCGATCCCCGACGTCGAAATTCCCACGAAGAATTCACGAAACAGAAAGGCTTAAAGGCACTGACCTTTCCTTCTTCACTACCTTCAATCCTTTCTGGTTAAACCTAGGGATTAACATGAAGATAGTCAACGAAATCCTTCCTAACAAGGATCAAACAAAGGTCGGCCCCGTTTCACCGATTCTCCTCGATCTTTAACTTCCGAACTTCCAGTCTTCACAAGAGCCTGCTGGCAATGACCTCTTAAACTTTAGGCATTAAATAAAAACTTCATCCTTCAACTAAACTGCGTCATCACTTAAAACACGCAGTGGCATGAAGTCAACTTGGCAAATCCAGCCACGAACTGCCCCTCCTCACAGGGTGGGGTCTACCTTTTATAACCTGTAAAAAAAACCCGTCACATGATCTCTACTGGCGGGAAAATGACGTCACCACCATTACCTCAAGTCCAGTACAGCTTTAACCCCAGTCACATGACAAGGGCACAACTGTCATGTGTCACGAGTACGTAACAACACACATTAATATACACACCGTCTTGGCCTCCACCACCGTCTGTGGTAGAGTAATCCTCCCTTTCAGTGCTCTTTGGCACTAAACATAAAATCTTCATTACCACTGTTCTTAAGGGTAGCCCTCAATTTTGAGGCTGTGCCCTCTAGCTCTGGAGACCCCCACCATAGGAAACATCCCCGCCACATCCTCCCAATCTGGTCCTTCCAGCATTCGGTCTCTATACTGATGGACATCGAAGTAGCGTGTTCTCTCTGGAGCTGGGAATGCCGAGGAAGACACCTGATGTCAGTTTGTAAGACTACGAGAGTCACAGATAGGGAAGCGAACAGGTGTCCCTATGCTTGGGCCGAAAGGTATAATATCAAAGACGATGCGGATAATGTAAGGTCAAAGGATACATGTGGGGCACTAATGGAGACCCAGGGAAAATGATTGTCGCTACTCTGTTGCTTTTTTGTCTTTCCATAGCCTGTCTACATTCTTGATCCGTTATCTCTCGTTGGCCTTTGGCAGGACTCTGGTAGATCCCCATCACAGTTACCACTTACTGCCCGTTGCGCTGCTGGCATTTAGAGCAGCAATGGAGGTACTTCGCCCCTGTCAACAAAGACATGGAAGGATTCTCCATCGTTGTTTCCGTATGTTTTGAGAAGTCTTATTTGTTATCCTTAATGGGATCCCCCAAACCTGGAGGACCGGTGGACCCCTCTCAGACTGGCCTCTACCGTCTGACTGTTACGATATTGAAAGTCAAAGCACAAGTCCCCGACTCCAGCTAGCATACCTCTGCGGGACCATACAGCACGCAGGCCTGGAGACGTTACGACAAGTTTGTGGATCACGGAGGATCACGGATATTGCACCTTCACAACCCCTGAACACAAGAGATTCAGTGGTATGGAACCTGCCCCAGGTCTGGATTATCCTTGATTCGGGTTTCGGCAGAAACATCGACTATTTATTTTCCTCCAGAGATACTGCCTGAACCTGCGGAATTCCTTCAACATTTTGTGTGAGTTATTTTCCGCATTCCTGCGGTCCGCCTTGCAGTGCCACAATGTATGAACCCTGTAAACTCTCCTCAATACCACATAGGAGGCCATGAATGATTCCTGTTGCGCTCCACAAGTTATATCTCGCGATTTATTCCAACGCTGTTTTCACAAGTAGGATCGCCATACATCCATGCTTGAACTCTTCAACGATCCATTTGGCTTTTTGTTTACAGCCCTACATCTCTTGTGGAGCCTTTGACATACGCCTTTTTTGAATTTGTGGTCATGTCGAGAGGTTCCACTTTCTAAGCTCTTTCCTGAATATCATGAAGGATTCCCCAGTGGGAAGGGGGAATGTTTGTATCAATGAATTGCAGTCCAGTATTGTAATTATTTCTGTCGTTGAATTGAACTGGTTGGACTCAATTGTAAAATTGGAGTGCAGTGTTGTGTCTTTGCAGATATTGTGTGTTACAAATCCGCTCGGCACTGTATCACTCCGTAAGTAAATAAAAGTTTCAGCACCTCAGTCCCTCCATTTTCCAGGCCCCAGCTGGACTTCTATTCAGCATTACTGGATCTGGCCTGTACCGTCCGCTGAATGGTATCTGCTGACCCGCAGCACTTGTCCCCAACACCTTGCCACACAGTTATAAACTCTCCCACATGCTGCCAATGAATCCATTGGTGAGAGAATTCGCTGGACAGCGTCTAACTCTAAATTGTCGTTATTGCGCTGGTCTTACCTGCCCTGCAAGAGAGTCCAATAAACCCCATATCTGTAACTGTCACACTGACCAACTCCTCAGGCTCAATTTTCTCTGCACTGTCTTAGTTCTTCGCCCGCTTGCAAGTGGAACAGGGAGTAATCCTGAGAACAATACAACAATGGACCTTCTTGTTGACCTACAAGATAACTCGCTATATTCTCTTCTGAAGCCTCATCTCTCTCTCTCTCTCTATCTGTATGTCTCTCTCTCTCTCTCTATCTATCTGTATGTCTCTCTCTCTCTCTCTCTCTCTCTCTCTCTCTCTCTCTCTCTCTCTCTCTCTCCCCCTCCCTCTCCCTCTCTTCTCTCTCTCTCTTTAGACCTATAATGGACCAAAACATCTGGTTGCTCTCCCTGCACGTGTCTGCTCTGACCCATGCTTCAGTAGTCATGTGACGCACTGTCCTGCAGTCTATGGCGCGGCCTTGGCTGACGTCATTATCGCTCACCGAGAACACTGAACGTTATAGCAGCTGGATAGCACCTCGCATCGCGGTATCTGTGCTGAACACAATGCCAGATTAAAATAAACCTCTGCTGTTTGTGGCTCATCCATGTTCCTCCATTTCCAACATATTGGCGTGATGATCTGAAAGCTCTTCAATGCTTCTGTGGAGCATTTTTCTAGGTGCTCAGTTTTGTCGGAGCTGCTGAAATCATGGGGGATTCGGCTACGTAATCAAACATCTGAAAATTTATCTATTTGATGCTATCGCCTGAAGCAGGAAAGGCACTGGAACGACAAGACGGTAACGAAATTGGCACCTCCTTGGAAGGTTCAGGGAACATTTCATCTACATTGAATTCACTTTCCACGCGTTACTATCAACGTTACAGTTGATCGTTAGTTGAAGACTATTTAAAATAGGACAATAATGATTAAAAAAGTATGACTAACACTGACCCTCTCCACTGAAAATAGTTCAAAAACACCACATGAATGCCTTCTAATTCTCCTTGAAGTCAGAATATGATAGACAATGACACAAAGAGTAAAAACAGATGAGACTTTATGTTCGTTCAGTGGACTGTGTCGAATGTGACCAGTGGGAGCACTAACTGATTTATGAGTGATTGCGACTTGTGTATAAGAACTACCCAAATAAGTGCATGCAGGAAATTGCAAACATTGGTACAACTGTTCGCTGCTTCAGGTAGAAGATGGGATATTCCACAATTTACAACATCGTCAGACTTTACTGCCCGGTACCGGCAGCACTCGGTGTTTCAGGTAATGTCATGTTTTTATAATATGCTTGGGGCATCGTAGATTAAGGTGCATATACTGTCCAGTCCATCTTTTCTGGACGATAAAAATCGCCATTAAGTTATGTTCTAAATGCAATTCGAGGAAATTTAACGGTTTAATTTTACATGGGGATGTAATTGAGTTGGCTGATAAAATTATATTCATTAATGTAGTGTTAACCTTGCTATCTGTCATTTGATATTCAATTACTAAACATAATATTTCCTCATGGATCTTCTCCGATAGCGGCGAAATCAAGGTCATGTAAATGACATATGATTTTTAAGAGGAGTCTGTCTGCCAATTATTTGCCTGTTTTTCTCCAGATAAGCATAGGTTTGTCCTCAAATCAGTGGTTGCGACCGTTACTCCATTTCTTTTACCTTTCGAGCGCGACCGTCTGCTGAAAGGAGGGGCATAACCTGTGTTCTGTTCTGCTGTCTGACCTGCCACTGATACGGAAGAATGAGGAGGCCATAGACAGGAGCTACAGGGAGGTAGTCACCCCTAGACTGCAGGAGACAGATAACTGGGTGACTGTCAGGAGTATTTCATTTGGTTTTGATGACTTATGCAAGGGCTTCTACCTTTTTCAGCGCCTTCTCCCTTGTAATAATACCCGCACGAACTTCTCTTCCCCCCACCTTTCAGATCAAGGCACACAGCTCGTGTCTTGCACAGTGAAGAGTGACGCAAAATATTTAGTCCATCTCCTGTCTCTTTGTCCCCTCTTATTATTCCTGCGGCCTCATTTTCTAGCGGTGCTATACAGACTCTCTTTTATTTTTGACATATTACAAAACATTTACCGTGCACTTTAATATTGGTCACTAGCTTGATTTCATGTTTCATCTTTTCCATCTGAATGAGTCCTTTAGCTGCTCGTTGCAGGTGTTTTTAAATAATATTCCCACTCCTCTAACTTCTCGCTAATTTCTACTTTGCTGTATCTCTGCTCGTTTGCTTTTACATTAGCTTTAAATTCACATGCCAGCCACAGATGTACAATTGGTTATTTCTCAGGTTTTACACCTTTCTAAACCGCACCCTCCTCATTTTCCCGAGCAACTCACGCCATGGCAGCTCTGCTATTATCCCTGTCGCCATCTGCTTCCAAATTACTTTGATTAACTCCTCTCTCATTCTACTGAAATTTCCTTTATTGCGTTGAAATACTGCTCCTTCAAACGCAACTTTCTCCGGATCAAATTTCAAGTTGAAGTCAATCATATTTTGGTTGCTGTCTCCTGAGCGTTCTTTCACTTTACGATACCTAGTTGACTCCGGTTCATTACATACACCCAATCCAGTATAGTTGAAAACCGTTAGGCTCCGCACCAAATTGCTCCTGAAATCCCTCGCGCAAGCATTCAACAAACTCACTCTCTTGAGATCCATTACCAAAATGATTTTCCCAATCATACTGCATGTTGAAATCTACCATGACTATCACAACATTGTCCTAGCAGATGGGATATTCAGCAATATACAACATCGTCAGAATTTACTATCCAGTGCTTGCAGCACTCGGTATCCCAGGTAATATTATATCTTTATATTGCACTCGGGGTATCGTAGATGAACTGTACCTTGAAAGTCAAGGTACATGTACTGTCCAGTGCATCTGTTCTGTCATTGGACAGTGAAAAGAATCCTTTGCAGTTGATTTAGATACTAATTCAATTAATTTCCATGGAACGCTCCGCAGTACATCGATAAGAAATGTGCGTTTTAGTATAGTCTGTCGGTCTACTCTTGAAATTATTTGCCTATAGATCTCCAAACAATATTTGTCTTCAAACCAGCGGCTGCGGCCATTTCTCCTTTGACCTGTGCCAGCTGCTGAAGGGAGGAGTATAATGTTTGTTCTATTCCGCTCGGGGAACTTCAGCATACGTGGGGGTATGAGGGGATTATAGACAGTCGCCCCGCGGTTGCAGGAGACATGCAACTATGTTACTGTCAGGAGAAAGAGGGGAAATGCGCAGGCAGTGCCGAGTACTCCTGTAGATGTTCCGTTCACCAATATTTATCCTGAATTAGATAGCGTTACTGGGTCTCTGGCACTGATTGTGGTGTTATGGCTCAGATGAGCAGATTGTTGAACAGAACTACAGTGTTGATAAGAGAATTCTTCGTCAGAGGAACAGAGATGAGGTGTTGTGGGAGCAATAGTCACACCCCGATGTGATGTGTCCTCACTGGTGCCGCGGTCAGGGATGTCATTGCGTTCCCAAGGGCAGGGCTGAGCAGCCAGAGATCCGGGTTCGTGACGGATGAAGGAAAGGGGAGCAGAACCGCAGAGAAATCTTAGCGAGCTAGTTACAGGTTTGAGAAACAAGTCGTCCAGGGTTTTAATCGCTGAACTGCTGCCTCTGCCATGAGGGTACGAATAGAATTGCTTTGAAAGTGACTGTGTGGTTAGGGAACTGGTGCAGTGGGACCGGTTACACCGAAACACGAAGGCGTCCAATATCCTTACCGATAGCTTGGCTAGAGCTGTTTGGGTGGGGTTAACTAGTGTGGTAGGGCAGAGTGATCTAGCTGATGTTGAGTTAATTCGGTTACAAACTGAGGGAATGCGCAGTGACATACCTATCAAGACGAAGCTGCTGGCAGAGCAAGCTTCAGACAACAGGATGAGTCGCAACGTAAATGGTGGACAAATGGAAAAAGGCAAATACAGGATTGAAGGTGTGATTTGAAAGGGTGCAGTTTACAGGACAAGGTAAGGGAACTTGCACCACAGGTACAGATTGGCATGTCTGATTTTCTAATCAACACTGAATTATGGCTCAAGCAAGATTACATCTGAGAGCTTAATTTCCAAAGGGTGGACGTTTCGAGTGAACCCTTCATCGGGGAGGAGAAAAAAAAAAGATAAAGACTAAGAAGGTGGAGAGGGTAAAAAGAATCACGAGGTGATATGTCTAACCAGGAGAGGTGCTCATGAAGGAAAGAGCTGGGAAGAAGATGGTTGAAACAGATAAAGGGCTGGAGAAGGGGGCTTGTTTACGAGAGGACAAACGTCCATTGAAGAAACTAAACGTGGGTGGAGCACAAAGAGGAGGTGCTCTGACCTGCTGAGTCCCTCCAGCACTGTGTGTGTGTATCCCTTGGGTAACAAGCATCTGTAGACCTTCTCTTGATTGCGGCAGGATATGGTCTACAAATTAAAACGTGAGATAGAAAATGCATGTCAAAATGTCAATATTACGATAGTCACGGGATATTTCAATATGCAGAGAAACTGGGCTGGTGATGTATCACATGAGAATTTCAAGAATTTCTACAAATGGCTTTTTTAGAGCAGATCCCGGGTGAGTTGACTAGGGGATCAGCAATTCTGTATTGGGTACTGTGCAATAAAGCAGAATTGATTGCAGAGCTTAAAGTAAAAGTACCCGTGCTGAAAGTGATTATAATTTGATCGTAAATCACCCCGAAAACTGAGAAGGAGAAGCTGAACTCAGATCTATCAGTCCCTAATAAAATGGCACTACTGAAGCTTGAGAAACGAGTTGTTCAGAATTGATTGGAAAAGATCTCTGGCGGAGATGACAGCAGAGCACAATGTCTGGAATTTCTGAAAGCATATTCGGAAGGTATAGGGTATATATACACCTTACAGAGGAAGAAGTATTCTAAAGAAAAGATGACACAAACGTGACTAACAAGGGAATTCAAAGCCAACAGAAGAGTTAACGAGAGAACATATAATAAAGCAAAATACAGTGGGGTTAGAGAATTGTTTAATTTAAAACCCAACAAAAGGCAACTATGAAAGGCATTACGAAGGTGAAGATGGATTACAAAAGCAACAGAGCCAATAATATTAAAGAGCAAACCAGAAGTATCTTCGGATATATGAAGTGTAAAAGAGAGGCGAGTGTGGCTATCGTCGTGTTGGAACAAAGATGTTGGAGAGTTAGTAATGGAGAGCAAGGTATGGTGGATGAATCGAACTGATTATTTTACATCACTCTTCACTGCATGCTGTAAGTTCCAGATTGCCAGGGGTCATGAAATTTGTGAAGTGACAATTAATAGGCAGAGGATCCTATAGCTGGTAACTCCGTTCACCTGTACAGAGAGCATGCAGAGCGTGACTTCTGATTATAATTTTGATGATCTGTCTCCCTGTGATCAGGTAGGTCTGAGTGCCTGTTCACACCTTGTTAGGGCAGAAGGCTTCCCCGGTGGTCTCCAAATATCTCCCGGTTTCCGATAAAATGCGTTCATGGCGTTTTGTCGATGCAACTATCAAAAACAATTCATTTTAAAAGTAGTAAATTAAATAAACTCTTTTAAATAATAATAATAACATCATATATCTGAAATTATATCCAATCACTCCACTACCTGCGCTGTTCTCCCCAAGATACCATTCTATTCAGGACAGCTTTTGATCATCTTCTTCTGCGGCATTAAAACATAGAAACAGCACATGACACACTGTGCGGGGGACATTACTGAGGGAGCGCCAAACTGCGGGGGACAGTACCTAGGGAGCACCACACTGGGAGGGGCAGTACTGAGGGAGCCCCACTGTGGGATGGACAGTACTGAAGGAGCGCCACACTGTAGGAGAGACAGTACTGAAGGAGCGCCACACTGCTAGGGACAATATTGAGGGAGCGCCACACTGTGGGAGGGACAGTACTGAGGGAGCGCCACACTGTAGCAGGAAGTAGAAGGATCCTCTTTTGTCATTATGGGTGGAAGACAGGGGTATTCTATAGGACAGAGATACCGGGGAGCAGATTGGGAGGCAGATTTTGGAAAGGTGCAAAAATAACAGGGTTGCTATCATGGGTGACGTTAGTTCCAAGGGTTTAGGTGGGGCAGAGTTTGTTAACTATGTCCAGAACGTATTCCGGTCACAGTTGTTGACAGGCCGATTAGGGGGAATGTCATTACCCACCCTTTCTGTAGCTGTAATAGTATCCCTGATACTATGCCACCCCTCCTCCCCTTTTTCCCCTTTCTATTACTGATATCCAGGAATATTGAGAATGCATTCCTGCCCTGGTGCCAGCCAAGTCTCTGCAATGAGAACTACATCACAATTCCATGCATGTATGCAGACTCTCAGTTCAGCTTTGTTCCTGATGCTTCTTACATTGGAGTACATACACTTTAGCCCTTCTACCTTACTATCTTTACACCCTTTATTCTGCTTCTCTTTCCTCAAAACCTCTCTATATGTCAGATCTGGCTTTACTCCATGCACTTCCCACACTGCTCTATCGCTCCGGGTACCATCCCCCTTGCAAATTAGTTTAAACCCTCCCAAACCATGCTAGCAAACTTACCTGAAAAGATATTGCTCCCCCTCCAGATCAGGTGCAACCCACCTGTGCTGGTCCCAACTTCCCCGGAAGAGATCCCAATGGTCCATGTTCAGAATTGGAATCTGAACGTTTGCTCACAGAGCTGCCTGAGGGCACCCTACTGCCAGGCTGCGGCTTTGCAGTAAACTAGAATAAGCTTGATTGGGCAATCCGAAACACATCTCAGTCAGCACAGGTAGAATGTTACCCTGGCAGAGAAAACAGACAATGACCCGATTGAGTATTATTCACAAATAAAGGCATACTCGTCATTCTGCAGTAACTGATAGTAATTGATTTTATATAAATCTTTTCAGTTAATGTCACGGCGATTGTGATCCTGTCCCGCGGGAAATGCGGTCTGTCCAAATGCATTCGCGTCAACCTGGTGGCCATGGCGGCAGCCGATCTGATGGTGGTAATCGTTTTCGTTATATTAGAGCGGATAAATTATATCTACTTGTTTGCTAATTTCTTGCTAGAAACTCTGGCGTGTTCTCTGCTGTTTGTCTTAAATTTCGTGACCTGGGCTGTTCCATTTGGTTTACGGTCGCTTTCACTTTCGATCGCTGCGTCGCCATCTGCTGTGAGAAGTTGCGAAACCGATATTGCACCGAGAGAACAGCGACAGTGGTGATCGCGACAGTGAGTGCAGCGTGTTGTGCCAAGGCCGTTCCATTTTACTTTGCAGTGGATCGATGGCGTTGTGTCCCCGTAGATGAATACTTCACGTCACCGCTGTGGAAAGCCTACCAGGTATTTGACAGCATCACAACACCGTTACGACCGATCTGTTTAATTGTGCTCTTTAATGTTTCGATTGCCAGACAGATTATTGCGACAAATAGGGTTCGTCAGGCACTTCGGAAAAGCAGCGAAAATTGTCATGATCCAGAGGTGGCAAACCGGAGAAAGTCAATGATTCTGTTGTTCGCTATTTCAGTCAATTTTATATTATTTTGGATGCCCAATGTCGTACATTCGATGAACTGGAAAGCCGAAAATTATTCCTACACAGACAGATATTTCAGCAAACCGACCTATATCCTGCAGGTATGTGGGTTGATGTTGTCTTCTCTCAGTACCTGCACCAACACGTGTATCTATGGACTTACTCAGAGAAAATTCAGGGAGGAGCTAAAGAATGGAGTGAAGAATCTGTTTGCAGCGACGGGGGTGAATTGGAAGTAAATTCCAAACACAATTATTCCTTTATGCAGGATCAAAACAATTATCTGTGATGGTATTTGATTTGAGCTTCAAGCGACCGTCGTTTCAGTGTCTCGCTGTATAAACGGTTAACGGTGATTAAGCAACAGGAATAATGTTATTATTATCTTCATGGAATTGTTATTGACTCATATATCATGAAATTTAAATTCCTTATGTTTGAAGACAACGTATCTAAGAAAATGAATAGGAAATTATCTGATTCACTCACGAAACACGCTGTTGATCAAATATCCGTATGGATTTAAAAACATCATAAAACATTAAAAATATTCGTATAATCCGAAAATGATCATTATTTGCCTCTGTTCACGGCATTGTAGATTCATATCAATATCTCTAAATGTCAGCAACAAACGGTAACGTCTTTACGATAATTGTAGAGACTGGTTACTCTACCCCTCTCAGTCATATATCGATGCCAGAATGCCCGGGGATAGGTAAGCAGTAAGGGCTACTTTGTATTTATCAGTCACGAATGTGCTTAGGTTTGTCATTGTGTTTCGGTAATGCTGACGCCTTTCATGTAAGTTAATGCGCGCTACTCGTCTGCTGTTATGTTTTGGTAATAAAGCTAGAAACACGTTCCTCTGAACATGTCCATAAGACCATGAGATAAAGGAGCAGAATTAGGCCATTTGACCCATCGGGTCTGATCCGCCATTTCATCATGGCTGATCCAATTTTCCCAATCTCCTGCCTTCTCAGCATACCATTCAGGCCCTGGCCAATCAAGAATCTATCAGCCTCTGCATTCAAATATACATCAGACTTGGCCTCCACTGCTGCCTCTGACAAAGAAGACCACATATTTATCACTGTCTAAATAAATTTCTCCTCATCACCATTCTAAAATAACGTCCCACTATTGCGAGGTAGTACCCCTTGGTCTTTGACTCTTCCCAACACAGTTAACATCCTCCCTTCATTAAATTTACCAAAGCCAATGACTATCGACGGGATCCCATTATGACAGCCGTGATTCTACTGAATTCCAGTGAACAGAACCCCAGAACAATCAAACGTTTTCCCTAAGACAATCCTTGCAATCCTATAAACATTTTCGTGAATCTCCGTTCAAACCTCTCCAGTTGCACAGCAGGCTCTCTAAGATAAGGGGCCCAACTGCTCACAATCCAAGTGATGCCTCGTCAGTGAGTACAGTACTCAAAGTGTGGTCTGACCAGGGTCCTATACAGCAGCAACATTACCTCTCGGCTCCTAAACTCAATCCCACGATTGCACGTCTTAGGCTCTGGTATAATGGTTGCCTTTTTGAAGCAAGTGGGAAATTCGGACTGTAGCAATGAGAGGTTGAAAATGTCCTTGAATACTCCTGCCAGTTGGTTGGCACAGGTTTTCAGAGTCTTAACAGGTACTTCACCACGAAGTTCGGCCTTGGGAGGATTCACTGTCTTTAAAGACAACCGAATATCGGCCTCTGAGACGGAGATCACAGGGTCATCAGGTGCAGCAGAGACCTTCACAGCTGTAGTTGTGTTCTCCCTTTCCAACTGTGCATAGAAGGCCTTGAGTTCATCTGGTAGTGAAGCATCGCTGCCATTCGTACTATTGGGTTTTGTTTGTAGGAATTGATGTCTTGCAGACCTTGCCAGAGTTGCCGTGCAATCTCATGTCACCTCCAAACTCGTTCGAAATTGCCTCTTCGCCCTTGAAATAGCGCTCCGCAAATCATACCTGGTTTTCTGGTACAGGCCTGGCCTCCAGCAATCCAATCTTGCCTTCTAACTCAAGCCCTCTAATCCAGGCAATATCTGTACGAAATATATTTGCACCTTTTCCAGCTTAATTATATCCTTCCTATGATTTCGTGACATGACATGCACTCGATGATCCAAGTGTGACCTCGTGAATATTTTGCACCACTATAACACGATATTCCAACAACACCAGTGCCTCCATGATGAAGACAAGCATGCCATGGAACTCCTTCACCTCAGCACGACACGGAACAGACAGACGTCTCTCACACATGAGGATGAATTTCTTGTACCTGAGGGTGGGGGAAAATCCGTCCTACTCATTATTACAAATGGTTGCTTCTGCAGGTTCTCAGATTTGACGGATATGTTCAAATCATGACATATTCGGCCACGCAATCAAATTTCTCTCTGAAACTGTAACTATCTAACGCCACCGCCAGAAGCACGAACGGCACTGGAAAAAACATGAGTGCGACTAAACTTTCCCCTTCCAGGAAGGCTCAACGCACAGTTCAGCCACATTGAAGTTACTTCATCTCAGTGACACACCTGAGACTGACAATCGGAACCTGGAGATTGTGTTTGTCTTCTAAAAAGAAATAAAGAGTATAAGGTTAAAAAGTATGTTTAACGAATCACGCACTGAATATGTTTCGAAGCATCAAATGAAAGTCCTTCTCATTCTCCGTGAAGAGCTAAGTATGACAGACAATGACACAATGAGTAAAAATAGTTGACATTGTGTGTTTGTCCAGTCGATTGAGTTTAATGAAACCGATGGGAGCACTGACTCATTTGAGTGTAGTTCGAACTGTTGTTTAAGAACTCTCAGAATCAGTGCATGCAGGCAGTTGGGCCGATTTGTACAACTGCTTCAGATTGGAAATGGGATATTCCACAATTTTTATCACCGTTAGAATTTACTGCCCGGTGCTGGCCGCACTCGGTATTCCAGGTGATATTGTGTCTGTGTATTCCACGTCGGGCATCGCAGCATAGTTGTATGTCGATTCCTAACGTGCATATACTGTCCGGTGCCTATTTGTCTGTTTGTGGACGATGAAAAGTCACGTTCGCCGTTATTTTATATTCTAACGGCACCTCGCGTTGATTTACCAGTTTACCTTAGCACTCTAACAGGAACATAAAGATTCTGTCCCCTCAAAATTTCACCTCTAAATGACCTCCATTTCTCTATTATATCCTTCCCATAAAACAAATTGTTCCAATCCACTCCTTCTAAATCCTTTCTCATCTCCGCAAAGTTAGCCTTTCTCCAATCAAAAATCTCAACACTGTGTTCAGTCCTATCCTTCTCCATAATTATATTGAAACTAATAGCATTATGATCACTGGACCTGAAGTGCTCCCCAACACATACCTCCGACACCTGGCCTATTTCATCCCCTAACAGATGATCCAACACTGCCCCTTCTCTAGTCGGTACCTCTATCATTGCAAGTACTTCCTTTCAATTTACCTTGGCCGGAAGCTTTCCCACTCCGCTAAAATACTCCAACGTCAGAGATAAATCATAAGCGTTCCTTTGCCTTAAGCTGTCTAATCGCCTATGAGTTATTAAATAACACCTAAACCAGTCTATATGAACCCCTCGTAGGTTTAAAGACAACCTACTCTAAAAAGCCATGTTATAAGCATTTCACAAATTCACTCTTCAGTTCAATCACCAGGATGATTTTCCTAATCTACGTGCATGTCAGCATTCTCATGAACATAATAGCATTGCTCTTTTGGGACGTGTTTATAACGGCCATCAGCGTCCTTTTACCCCAGCAGTTTCTCAACTCAACCAACAAGATTCAACATCTTCTATTCCGAAATCACATCTTTCTAATTATTGGATATCATGGTTTACCAGCAGATCAATTTCATCCCCTTTTCCTATCTCCGCATCGGTCATATACAATGTGTAATCTTGGACATCCAGCTCCGAATTACAAGCATCCTTCAACCACGATTGAGTGCTGTACCCGATATCATACACGGCAATCTGCAAAAGTGCAACAAGAATATCCACCTTATTTTTACACCCCGTGCATTGAACCTTGAGCACTGTATTTGTTACAGTTTTTGATTCGACATCCTTAATGCACTAATATTTACCCTACCGTCTGCAATTTTTCTACTAAAATCTGCCTGCTTCTCCTGACATTCCCACTGCACGCTCTCTTTTCATCTTGACTATCCGTCCTAATCACTTGGTTCCCATCCCCCTGCCGAATTATTGTATGATCTCCACAACAGGTCGAACAAGCCAGACCTTCAGAATATTGGTCGCTCTTGCGCTCAGTGCAACCCGTTCCTGCTTTCATACCTCCCCCAGAAAATCTCCCAATGCTACAAGAACCTGAAACCCTGCCCCCTGCACCAGCTTCTGAGACACGAGTGTTTCAACCAAATCATCTTTTTTATACCGTCACTGGCGCATGGCACAGGTAGCAAACCAAAACTTTCTATCCTGGCGGTCCTTGTTCTGAGCTTTCTATCTGGCCCTCTAAATTCTCTCTGCATATCCTCGTTGCTTTTCCTTCCTATGGCATTGGTACCAGTATGTACCAAGATACCTGGGTGCTCTCGCTCCCGCCCCCGCCCCATAATGTTGTCGACGCGATCCGAGATGTCCTTGACCCTGGCATATAACATCCGGGTGCCCCATTCATGTCCACAGAATCTGTTGTCTGTACCTGCGATTATCCATTCCTCTATTACGACAGCTCAGCTTTTAACCTTCTATCTCTTCTGCACCACGAATCTATACTCGCTGCCAATTACTTGACCTCCGTGGTTTTACCCTGGGAGATTATTCCCCCACAGCAATATTCAAATTGACCGACTTATTCTTCAGGTTAATGTCCCAGGAGTGCTCTGTGCTATCTGCCTATTCACCATCCCGTTCTTTTCCTAACATTCACGGGCAACTTATGGAAACTAGTTCCCTATAACAAGAAACGATAATCTTCTCAGTCACCCGTACAAGTTAAAGGTAATCGGACTGCTGTTTCAGATCCCTAACACCGTATTCAATGAGCTGCAGCTGATGCATCTTCGCAAATAAGTTTGCATGTGAGACTCTGCATGTCCGAGGACTCCATTATCCAGCATGAAGAACACATAACGGGCATTTTATCTAAATTAAGTAAATCTAACACAGTAAGAGGAAAGGGAAACCTCACAGAAACTTACTCGGCAATCTACCCAGAGTCAATTCCATTTCCGACCTGAAGTCTCCTTTGAACCGCACCCTGACACTGCAACAAAGAATTCCAGCAGATCTGTCAGGAAAGATATTCTCTTCAGAAAACTATCCTGCCTTTGACCTATTTTATCATGTGCTGCCAAGTACAATGGACTCCAACATCCCTGCAATCACTTTAATGAGGCTAACTGACCTATCATTTCATGACTTCTACCTCCCTTCCTGCTTAATCACTAGAGTGACATTTGCAATTTTCCATTCCTCGGGTGCCTATCCAGAATCTAGTGATTCTTGAAAGACAATTCTGCATGCCTCTAAAATCTGTTTAGCTATCTCTTTCAGAACCGTTGTATGTAGTGAACCTGGTCCAGCTGACTTACTCAACTTCAGACTTTCCCGTTCCCGTGCATCTTCCCCTTAATATTAGCACACTATACTACTTCAGGTCAAGTCAATTCAAGTCAAAACGCATTTATTGTCGTTTTAACCATAACTGCTGGTACAGTACACAGTAAAAACGAAACTACATTCGTCCAGGACCGTGGTGCTACATAAACCAACACAAAACGACACTAGACAACGTGAAAGAACACAAAACTACATTAGACTTCAGACCTACACGGGACTACATAAAGTGCATAAAACAATGCAAGACAGTACAATAATTAATAAACAAAGGAATAGGCACAGTAAAGAGCAAATTTCAGTATAATAATAAATGATAAAAATGTAAACAATCTTCTGCATATCCCTCCTCCCACCCAGTGTCCTCAACAGTGAAGACCGAGGAAAGGCCTTATTAAGTTCCTCTGTCGTTTCTTCGTTCCCTATCGCTGCCTCTCCAGCCTCCATTTCCAACAGCCTGACATCCATTCTCGTCTCTATTTTATCCTTTAAATATAGATAAAAAATTGTATCTTCTTTTATGTATTGGACAACTTCGCTTCGTATTTCTTCTTTTCTCTGCTTTTATCGGCTCACTTTTAAGTTTTAAGACTAAATTGGATAGATACGTGGATGGGAGTGGACTGGAGGGTTATGGATTTGGTGCAGTTCGGAGTGTTCATTGCATAGCGCGTTGAGCTATATCCAAAATGTCAGCATCTGATTAGTTTAGAACCTGGTTTTCATAATTCATGGTCCTCCTAGATAACTCATAGATACTTCTGTACGGTGCAGTGGGTGTTGGGGTTGTGTAGGTTTGGTGGTGGGATTGGAGGTTATACCTGGGAGATACGTTCAAGTCGTCATCTTATCGATGTTGTAGAAGTCTTCTGTCTCCCGTTTTGTGTCCCACACAATTTTACACTTTTCGAAGTGCTAACTCGGTTCATCTACGGTGTAACTTGTTGTCATTACCTGGGACTTACCTACCCAGTATTCCACAAATCAGCTATAATTTCTGAAGTTCGACATGCCCCACCCGCGAAAATGATGAATACTCTCTACCTCATCTCTGCCTCTCGTGTGCTATAACATTCCATCAGGCCTCTCGACTGCCCACCAGCTACCGAGGAAAACTGTCCCGACCCATCCATTCTTTCCGTGCAACTCAAGCATTGCAGTCCAGTCAAAATCGGTGTGAAACTGCAGTACACTGTTTGCAGATTAATTACATCTTTCCTATGATCCAAAAGAGACCCAAAAATAATTTACACAAGTAAAAAACGATATATCAACTCGATGATAAAGGTAATTTTACAGAGCACCTGCTCAAAGTATGGTGTACATGACAGAGAACAGAGGTTCGTCGTTCTTAATAGAGGTATGGAGGGATTTCCCATGCCTGCAGTTGATGAAACGGTGGTATTCATTGTCACAAAGGGTTACTTGTTTGGAGCATATGTGCCGGTGATTAGATTTGGTGGACTTGTGAAAATCATGAAAACATCAACGTAAGCAATTTTTTCTTTCTAATCTGATAGCTAAATATGATAGACAATGACCCAATGAATAAAATTAGTTGCAATTTCGTGTTTGTTCAGTGGGTTGTGACTAATGTGACTAATGGGAGAACCAACTGATGTAACCGTGGTTCTAAGTGCTATAAAAGAACTCCAAGAATCCGTCCATGCAGGTAATTGGGAAAATTTGTGCAACTGATCGCTGCTACAAGCGGAGAATGGGATATTCCGCAATTTTCAACTTCGCCAGAATTTACTACCCGGTGCTTGCAGCATTCGGTATTCCAGGTAATGTTAATGTCGGATTATGCTCGTGGCGTCGCAGGTTAACTGTATCTTGATGTGCAACTTGCATATGTTGCCCAGTGCACCTTTTCTGTTATTGTGCTATGATTCTAAATGTAATTCGCGTTAATACAATGATTTACTATTATTTCGAGATATGATTGAAGAGTTTGATCCATGTCTATATATATATCGGGCACCATCCATGGAGAGGAATAATTATTAGATGTTTCGCGTTGAGACCCTTCACGAGGACTAAGATTGCAAAGATATTGCTTGACCTATCATCCTGACACCACGGATGTTGCCTGCTTGGGGACAGGATCCGGGATGTAATATATTTGTCGCAGGGTATTCCCGGGGAAGAGGGTGAGCAGCTAGAAATCTTCGTACATATTACCTACATTTTTTAAGTAGTCTAGGTGAGGAGAAACTGAGAAGAGGTATGAGGGAGATCTTCAAAAGTTTGAGAAACGGGATTTCCACAATAGTAATCACTGAATTTCTGCCTTTACCACGCAGCAGTGAAGCTTTTAATAGGACGATTAGGCAGGTGACTGAGTGGCTGAGAGTCAGGTGCAGGGGATTAGTTACACATTAACCCGAACGGGTTCAATATCTTTGCGGCAGGTTAGGTATAATTGCTTGAAAAGCTTTAAACTTGTTGGCAGCGCGATGATAACCAGAGTGATTGTACAGAAATTGCATAGATCGTTTTTACAAACAGAGGCAATGACAATAATTCTTGACACAACTCGGTAAACACATGACATATGCATCTTAAAGAGGAACAAGTATTGTAAAGGAAAGATATCAGAAAAGTGGCTCACATGTGATTTCAAAGTCAACAGAAGGGCCAAAGAAAGAAGATTCTGTAAATTCATTATTCTTAGTGCCAGTTTGAGCGACGCTGGTTATGTCGGATCAGTACTTCAAAAGATGTTGTGTCTGAAAAGGGACTGCAGAACAGATTATTAGTGTACATTATTGAATTCAGTCCGATATGTTCTCAGTACATGCACTGAGATATGCTGATAAAACAGCTTGCATACTTTTTTGAATAATACTGGAAATAACTGTCGAGTTTTGATTTAAACATCAGTAGGGTACTACACTCAGCTACACAACTTGGTAGATCTTTCCATTTATTTAAACCTAGTAAAGAAAAAAAAATCTTAAACATTTCTGAAACATCCTTTTACCCTGTGTAGTTTCTGGTGCATTAAATTTGATGTAGCAGCTGGCAATGACCTTACTTAATCCTTCTTTTTTACTAGTGGTGCCAGAACGTTTCCATGCCACTGTAGACTGGAACAAAAAATAGTCGAAAGTTAGAGGAGCGGGAAACTTTGAAAAACCAAAATAAGACAATTATCAAAGTCATTCAGTAGGTGAAAACTAAATATGAAAAGAAAACAAGGGATCAATAAAAAAACAGAAGGAAAACAGAAGTTTCTTCAGATACATAAAGTGCGGGGAAACAGAAATGTCAGAAAGAAGACAAGTCACCTGGACAGTGTGCACACCAATGTTTCTAAAGAAGTTAGATACGTATTGGGGGCATTATTAATGATCTTTCAATCATCACAAGAATCTGCATTTTTTTCCAGAATACAGGAACATTGCAAATTGAAAATTCCTCAAGGGGGAGAGAGGCAGTGAGCAGGAAATGTTAAGCCATTTATTCTGATCTCTGTGGTTGGGATGATGTTGGAGGCAGTGGTTAAGGATGTGGTTCCAGGGTACTTGGAGGATCATGAAAAATGCAACGTCGTTAGGATGGTTTCCTGAATCTTGCCTGACGAGTCTGTTGGAATTCCATAACGAAATAACGAGCAGGATGAAGAAGGGAGAATAGTTTGATGTTGAGTGTGTGGATTTGTAGAAGGCTTTTACAAGATCTCATCAATGAGACAGTTTAACAGGCTTCGATCCCGCTGTATTAGACGAAAGTTTTTAGCATGAATATGCGAAGAAACTACAAAGATCTGGGCGTACAAGGACTTCAGAGCCCTTGTCCAGGATTTGCCCAAAGGTTAATTTGCGTGCTGAGTATGTGGAGCGGAAAGCAAATGCGATGTTAGTATTCATTTCAAGAGAACGAGAATATAAAGTCGAAGATGCAATTTTGCGAATTTATGAAGCACAGGGGAGACCTGGTTTGGAAAATTCTGCGTAATGTTGGGCACCAAATTCTTGAAAAGATGCAGAAAACGCGGGGGGTTCAAGGAAGTTTCAGGAACGTGATTCCAGGATTGAACGACTTGTCAAATGAAGAAAGTTTGATTATTCTGACCGATATTCACTGTAATTCAGAAGAATAAGCTGTAAGCTAATCAAAATTTATGGGATTGTTAAAGGCCGCGGTAGTTTAGATGTGGTGAGGATGTTTCCGATGGTGGGAGACAGACAAGTCGATACAGATCAAAATTCAGGTGTCTCTTTTCAGAAAGAAGTGAAGGAAGAATTGCTTCAGCCAGAGAGTACTGACTCCGTCGGGCTCGTTGCCGGATTGCTGGGGAGAAGCAATGTAAACATATAACAATTACAGCATGGAAACAGGCCATCTCTGCCCTTCTAGTCCGTGCCGACGCCTACTCTCACCTAATCCCACTGTCCCGCACTGAGCACAAAACCCTCCATTACTTTCCTGTCCATATACCGATCCAATTTTGCTTTAAATGACAATACCGAACCTGCCTCTGCCACTTCTATAGGAAGCTCATTCCACGTATTTACGTGCATTTCAGGCAAAGATTGATTGGTAAGAGGATGAAGGGGTCTGGGGAAGGCAACAAATTGGCGCTGAGAAGGGAAGGTTATCAGCTAGAATGGAATGGCAGAGGAAACCCAAACTGCCATATGGCCCAATTCTGCTACGACGTCTTATGGTCTTGTTGTCAATTACAAAGACCGTCCAGTTCGTTCTTTACTCACTTTTTCAATTTCAATATATATCCAACCAACTACCTACTGAAAGTGTGAAACAATGTCCGACCATTGCTTTAAAAATAATATCGAGCATTTTGATTTTCCGCGAATGTTGTACTGAATACACCTATCTAGGTAGGATCACTTTTAAGCTCTCATGGAGTATCCGTTCGCAAAGTTGGCGTTTCGCACTTCATGGGCCATTTAATCGGTTCGCTGGCATCTCTGTTTTTCTAGACAGAATGCTTAGCGTACGAAGTCAGACTTTAATTTCCATGTGTCAGGTCATCTCCGACTCTATGAGGTAGCATGACGAGCTATTTCACATCACAAGGTATCCCCGCCGTTTCCAAATATCGCTGGATTTCCAATGAAATCCAATCATGACCTTTTTGTCGATGTAATTAGAAAATAATCCCATTTTAAATATAATCAACTACAATAAACACTTTCAAAGAAGAATTTGAAAGAAGAATTATTACCTTATCCACTACCTGTGCCATTATCGACAATACTCCATTCTCTCTATTCCTGCCAGCTCTTGTTAACCTTCCCGTTCTCAGGTTGATTCCGGCCCTTTCTTCACTACTGACCAGATGCGCTAGAGGGCGGTGTGAGGCCGGCCTCCGGCTTTCCTGCTGATGGGATCTTTCAGGCGTGAAACTGGCAAGATAGAACTGGTGCATTATAACCTAGAATCAGCTTGATTGGGCCACCCGCATCCCAAATTAGTGAGCGCAGGTGGTCTGCAACCCTGGCAGAGGCTTCACACAATGGTCAGAGCAATGCGGTATAAATTCACACTAATCATTCTGCGCTGATAGTAATTCTGTTTTTGTAACTTATTTCAGTTAATTTGACGGCGATTGTGATTCTGTCCCGTGGGAAATGTGGTCTGTCCAAATGCATCACTCTATACCTTGTGGCCATGGCGGTAGCCGATCTCTTGATGGTCATCGTTGTAATTATATTACAGAGGATAAATTTTATCTATTTGTATGCTAATTTCTTGCTGCTAAACCCGGCATGTCCTGTGCTACTTGTCCTGAGTCTCGCAACATCCAACTGTTCCGTTTGGTTGACGGTTGCTTTCACTTTCGATCGCTGCGTCGCCATCTGCTGCGAGAAGCTGCGGACCCGATATTGCACCGAGAGAACAGCGACAGTGGTGATAGCAACAGTGAGTGCAGCCAGTTGTGCCCAGGCCATTCCATTTTATTTTGCATTGGATCGAGGGCGTTGTGCCGTGGTAGCTGACTATTTCACATCGCCCCTGTGGAAAGCCTACCAGGTATCTGACAGCATCATTAGTCCCTTATTACCAATCGGTTTAATGCTGCTGTTCAATGTTTCAACAGTCAGACGGATTATAGCGACAAACAGAGTTCGCCAGGTTCTTGGAAAAAGCAGCGAAAATGGTCATGATCCAGAGGTGGCAAACCGGAGAAAGTCAATGATTCTGTTGTTCGCTATTTCAGCCAATTTTATATTATTGTGGATGCCCTATGTCGTGCTATCTCTGAACTGGCAAGTCCAAAACTATTTCTACACAGACAGATATTTGAGTAAACCGACCTATATCCTGCAAGTATGTGGATACATGTTGGCTTATCTCAGTATGTGCACCAACACCTGTATCTATGGACTGACACAGAGAAAATTCAGGGAGGAACTGAAAAATGGACTGAAGTTCCTGTTTGTAGCAACGGGAGCGATTTGCAAATAAAATGCACACACGATTGTTCCTTCTTGCAAATTCAAAACATTTATATGGAAGAGAATTTGATCTGAGCCGCAAGCAACTGCTGTTTCGTGATCTCACTGAACAACCGATCAGTGGAAATTGAGAAAGAGGAATTAGTTAATAATTGACTTAACGGAAAATTATTGACGGGAATATCGTCAAATTTTTGGTCTTTGTCTGATTAGAAGCCATCTGAGCGTTTGAACCGGAATTACACTGTTCTCATAACCTCCGCGTGGTATAAATACATACATGGTATTTAAAAAATAAAAGCATGTGAAAGCCGAAAATTATAATTTTCCCATCTGTCTTACGACTTTTTTGTATACTTTATTACTTCTGAGTGTCAGCATCTGTCAGTAACCTCTATATAATAACCGGGAAATGATGGGGATGATCTACCCCCGACTGTACACTGTCCGTACCTGGAATTGGCGAAGTAGCAAGGATCCTTTTAAATTACCAGTCACCAATGTGAGATGATCTGCAGTGGTTTGCTCAGTGCATTTCGGAAATGTTGTAAATTAATGCGAGTCACTAGTCCGCTGTTAAGATTTGGTGATGGAAGGTAGAAATCTATTCATCTAAAATTATTCATAAGTTCGAAAGATATAGGAGCAGAGTTCGGTGATTATGGCTATCGAGTCTACGCCACCATTTCATCATGGCTAATCCAAGGCTCCTCTCAGGCAAAACTTCCTTCCCTCTCAGTCTATCTTTCATGCCCTGACAAATCAGGAATTTATCAACCACTGCATTAAATATAATAAAGACGGCCTCTACTCCAATTGAATGACATTAATTCACCACTGTCCGGTTGAAGAAAGTCGTCCTAAAGTCCGTTCTAAATGCACACCCCTCTGTTCTGAGGCTCTTTTCTGGTTTTAGACCCACCCACCACAGGAAACTTCATCTTCACATCCACTCTATCATGGTCTTTCAGCATTCAATTGATTTCAATGAGATCATCCCTCATTCTTCTGAATTATAGTAAACACAGCCCCAGAACCGCCATGGTCTATTCATAAGACATGCCGTTGAATCCTGCAATTATTTTCCTGAACTTCATTTGAACACCCTCCAGTTTCAGCACATCCTTTCCGAGATAAGAGACACAAAACTGTTCACAATACTCCAAGCGATGCCTCGCCAGTGCTTTATGAAGTCTGAACATTACACTCCAGTCCTCTTGAAATGAATGCTAAAATCGCATTTGCCTTTCTCTTTTCACACTGAACCTGCAAATTATTCTTTAGGATATCGTGCACAAGTATTCCCACTTGACTTTACACCTTAATTATTTGTATTTTCTCTGCGCTGAGAAAAAGAAGTCAACGATTTAATTTATTCTACAAAACGTCATGGCCATACCGCATACATTACCCGACACTATATTCCATCTGCCATTTCTTTATCCAATCTTCTCAGCTGTCTACATCCTTTAGTAACCTCTCTAGTTCATGAAAACTGACTGTCCCTACATATATCGTCTACAGAATTTGCAGAAAAGCTATCAGTTCCCTCATCTAAATCACAGACATATTTGGTCCCAGCTGAGAGGGCAGTGGAACTCCACCAGTCACCAGCAGCCAACTGGATAAGGCCCCATTTATTCACAATATTTGCTTCCTGCATATCCGACACTGCTTTATCCACGTTGTTTTATATTCTCTGTAATACAAGGGGTCGGAGCTTGTTAATCAGCCGCATGAGTAACATCTTGTCAAAGGCATTCTGAAAATTCAAGTACACATCTTCAACCGATTGTCCTATGACTGTATTGTTTGTTAAATATTGAAAAGTTCGAAGAATCTATCAGACATGATTTTCCCTTAAGGAAAATGCCGTTTGCGGCCTATTTTCTCATGCGCCTCCAAGTACACTGACAGCTCATCCTTCATAATCGACTCCAATATCTTCCCAACCATTCTTACCAGACGAAGTGGCCTATATTCCGCCTCTCGCTCTTCTTTCATAGTGGAAAGGCATTTGCTAATTTCAAGTCTTCCAGAACCATTCCAACATCTTGTGATTTTTCAAAGATCATCAGAATACCTCCACGATCTCGTCAGCGACAATTTCGAGAAAGCTGGGAAGCGCACGAACTAGACCAGGTGACTCCCCTACCTTCCAAAACTCACTTTTGTCTTATACACCAATACAAGCAATCCCCGTGTTACGCTGGAATGCAACTCACATTCGGAACTGGAAACCGAAGTGAAAGAGCAATCAGCCATTCTGTTGTTTGGAAGAGTGGGGCTCACAGCATCAAACCGATGTTTTTACTTGCTTAACTTTTTCCTTCCTTCCTCTACCATACATGCTGTGCTCCTCACTTCTGCCCAATTTCACGGCCATTTATCTTGAGTGCATCTTCCCGACCACTAATATAGATACAGTGCCTGTTGTCCATAACTTTCAATCCATGAGCCTTCGCATCCCGCACGTCATTATCGATAACTTCCGCTGTCTTCAACAGGATCCTACCAAACATCGCTTCTTTACCTCTGCTAATCTCCATCACTCCTCACTTTATGCAAGGACGACTCTCTCCGTGATTCCTTCGACAATTAGTTCCTTCCCATCCATTTCTCTCCTGGAATGTATCCATGCAAGCGGAATAAGTAGTGCACCTGGCCATCCACGACCTCCCTCAGGCTTCCAAACAATCCTTCCAGTTAAGGGAAGGATTCACCTACAAATCTATCGGGGTCATCTATCCTGTGTCACTTTGTGACCATTGCTAAATGGTTGAGACCCGAAATGAAATGAGCGATGGCATTGTCGAGCTCCTTTGTTCCATGTGTAATGCGCAGGATTTTCCACTGGTCAACGCCATTATCCTTTCTCTGAATCCGACATGTCGGTGCAGCCCTTCCTTTAATGCCAAAATGAGGCAGTTCTATGATTGTAAGGGCAATACCTGATATGACATCTAAGTACTCTTCAACCTGGTGGAATAAAACCCAATTTCTTTAACCCGATGATTTCCCCCTCAGTCTCCCTCTCTGTATTTGCATTCCCAGTTTACCATTCCGTTCTATCTAATCTCTTCTCGTAGCCTGCCTATCGCCTATCTAGTTCATCCTCCTTCCCATTATACAAAGGACCATTTCCATCTTCTATTGGATTCCTTCCTGTTCAACACTTTGACTTTTCCACCTGCTCCCTGCCCGCTCTCACCACCGCACTCTCCAATCCTCTCGCATTTTCCCTTCAGCTCTTTTCAACTATCACTCCCTTGCTTGCGCTCCTTCCCATCCTCCCACGTTATTCCACCAGTTTCTCTCCACTTCCTTTCTAGTGCTGATGAAGGGTCTCGACTGGAAAACTTCGACTACTTAGTGTTCTCCGTTTTCGCTGCCTGACCTGTTGAGTTCCTTGAGCATTTTGTCAGTTTTTCTTTGATCCTTGTGCGAAAATTATCCATCGTCGTCAGTCATCTATCTGTCATTTAGACACAGCTTTTCTTTAAATATAAAACCATAAACCCATAGAACAAGATGTAGAACTGAGCCATTCAGTCCGTCGGGTCTGCTCCGCCTTTCAATCATGGCTAATCCCATTTACTTGCCGTCGTCAGCACTGCTTCCTGGCCTTCTCCTCGTAACGTCTGATTTCCTGACTACTCAGGAACATATCAATCTCTTACTGTAATATTTCCAAATAAACTGGCCTTACAACTGCCTGCGGTAACAAATTCCACAAATTTCCCAGCCTCTGGCTAATGTAATTTCTCCCTATTTCAGACTTTGAATGGATGCACATCAATCCAGAAGCTGTGCCCTCTTGTGTTACACGCCCCCCACCCCGATGGGAAACATCCTTTCCACATACACTCACACTGAGCCCTCCAACATTATTATGTTTTCAAAGAGATCTCATCCCATCTTTCTGCATTCCAGCAAGTCCAGACCCAGTGTCATCAAACGTTCCTCACATGACAGCCCTTTCGCTCCCGGATATCTTCATTTTGAACTTTCTCCGAGCCCTCTCCAATGCAAGCTTAGCCTTTCTCAGATATGGAGCTACAAGCCGTTCACCATCCTCACGGAGAAGCCTCAAGAATGTCATATAAGACGTCAGTATAACATCTCTGTTCTTATATTATGGACATTTTGAAATGAGTGGTAACAATGTATTTGTCTGCATCAATCTGGAATCAATCAGCAAGTTAATCGTTAAGGTGATTTGCACAAATACTCCAAATTCCCTTTTGTATTTCCGAGTTTGGATTTCAGGGATTGCATTTCATTTGCCACTTGCTTACCCATTCTTGGAATCTGTCCAACTCCATCTGCAGCCTTCCTGTTTTCTTAATACTCCCTTCACGAATTCTCCCATCATCTGCAGACGTGGCAACAAACCCATCTACTCCATTATCCAAATTATTGATATGCAGCGAAAAGAGAAGCCGTCCCAACACAGATCCCTGCGGAATACCACCATTCACTGACATCCAATCGGAAAGTAGCACTTTGTCCCCATTCGCTTCCCATGCCTGTAACTTTACTCGAATACCACGTGCTCTTAAATTGGTAAGCAGCTTAATGTTTGGCACTTTGTTAAAGACCTTCTGAAAATATCAATACAATGAATCCTCCGTATCGATCCTACTTTCAATCTTCTGATATAATTCCAACACGCTTGTCAGGCAAATTTTCCCCCAACAAAACATAGTAACTTTCTTCTATTTTGTCCTGTGTCACCAAGTTCTCCATAATGTCATGCTAAACAACTTACTCTGACATCTTCTTTCCACTGTCAGTCTAATTGATCTGTAATTTGCTTTCTGGTGCCAGCCACGTTTCTGAAACAGAAGAGCGACACTTGCTAATTTCCTATCCTCCGGAAACACGCCAAACTACAATAATTCCTGAAAGATCATTGATATTCCTCACACAATCTCGGCAGCTACTTTTATGAGAACACGAAGTTGCAGTTCATTCAGTCATAGAGACGTACATATCTTCAGGTCTTTCAGCCTTTTGAACACTTTTCCCCAATTAAATGTAACTGCACTCACTTCTCTTCCCTCAGATCCTTCAATATCTAGCACACTGCTAGTGTTCTCCTCAGCAAAATCTGATGCAAAATACTCATTTATTTCCTATCTCATCTCCCAGTCCCAGGTTATTATTCCTCCGATCTCCTTTACAGGCAGGCCAACATCCTCTGTCATGTTCCTTTTTGATTTTATATACTTGACAAAATCTATTTTCCTTTCATATTGATGGAGATTGCTAGCTTGGTTTCAAATTTCATCTTGCCCACTACTTCTTTCTTTGTTGTACGCCCTTTATTTTGTTTTTAAATAAGCTTTGACTTACCTTTAAAGCCAAGTTTGACTCCGGGCAGTGGAGTCCGTGGAAGCAGAGTCCTGGACTTTGGCTAAGTGGGCTTCGGCGTAAGGGGACTTCGGTAAGCTTGTGTGATTGCTCGCTGAGGGGAAGAAGGTAAGGTCGCTAGGTGCTTTTTAGACTTATTCTATTAATCCAGTTCAGGTATGGGGGAGACAGTCAGAGCAGTGGTGTGTTCCGTATGCAGTATGTGGGAAGTCAGGGTCAACACAGTTGTCCCTGATGACCACACCTGCAAAAGGTGCGTCCAGCTGCAGCTCCTATCAGCCCGAGTTAGGGAGTTGGAGCAGGAGCTGGATGAACTACGGATCATTCGGGAGGTGGAGGCAGAGATAGATAGGAGTTATCAGGAGGTAGTCACACCAAAAAACCAAGAAGTAGGCAGATGGGTGACGGTCCAGAGAGGCAGGGGGACCAGGCAGAGAGAGCAGAGCACCCCTGCGGCCATTCCCATTAACAATAAGTATACCGTACTGGATACTGTTGATGGGGATGACCTACCAGGAATGAGTTGTAGTGGTCCTGCCTCTGGCACAGAGGTTGAACCCTCAACTAGAAAGGGGAGGAGGGAAGAGAAGAGAGCGATAGTTTTAGGGGACTCTATAGTTAGGGGGGCAGATAGGAGATTTTGTGGGGCAGATCGGGAGTCTCGGATGGTATGTTGCCTCCCTGGTGCCAGGGTCCGGGACATCTCAGATCGGGTGCAGGCTATTCTTGAGAGTGAGGGCATGAACCCAGATGTAGTGGTCCATGTAGGGACCAATGATGCAGGTAAGGTGAGTGAGGGGGTCCTGCTTAGAGAGTTCAGGGAGTTTGGAGTGAAGCTGAAAGGCAGGACCTCCAGGGTGACAATCTCGGGATTGCTACCTGTGCCACGTGCGAGTGAGGCGAAGAATAGAATGATTATGCACATTAATACGAGGCTGAGAGCATGGTGCAGGAAGGAAGGGTTTTTGGATAATTGTTCTCTGTTCCAGGGACATTGGGATCTGGTTCGAAGGGATGGTCTACATCTGAACCGGAGGGGTACTAACATTCTTGCAGGAGTATTTGCCAGTGCTGCTCGGGGGGGGGGGGGTTTAAACTAGATGTGCAGGGGGCAGGGATCCAGACCCAGAGGGTTGGTCAGAAGGTGCATGGGGTTAAATGTGTAGAAGGTTTGGGTGATCTTAAGAAGCTCATCAAAATTCAGGGTACAATTTGCCCGATGGAAGTTCAAGGAGCTGGGTTAGGTACAGTAGACAGTGTTTTATGCAAAGAGAGGAGGAATGGGCTAAGAATTCTATACTTGAATGCGCGTAGTGTCAGAAATAAGACAGATGAGCTTGAAGCTCAGATGAAAATGGGGAACTACGATATTGTTGGGATAACGGAGACATGGCTGCAAGGGGATCAGGCCTGGGAATTGAGCGTACCAGGGTATACGTGCTATCGTAGAGACAGAAATATGGGAAGAGGGGGTGGGGTGGCCCTGTTGGTGAGGAATGAGATTCAGTCCTTAGCAAGAGGTGACTTGGGAACAGGGGAAGTAGAGTCTGTTGTGGATTAAGCTGAGGAACAGTAAGGGTAAAAAGACCCTAATGGGTGTTGTGTACAGGCCCCCAAACAGTAGCGTGGATATTGGGTACAAGTTGATCAGGGAGTTAACATTGGCATGTGCTAAAGGTAATGCAGTCGTTATGGGAGATTTCAAAATGCAGGTGAACTGGGAGAATCAGGTAGGTGCTGGACCCCAGGATAGGGAGTTTGTGGAGTGTCGAAGGGATGTATTTTTGGAACAGCTTGAGCTTCAGCCAACCAGGAACGAGGCTATTTTGGACTTGTTGATGTGTAATGAACAGGAATTGATAAGTGATCTTGAAGTAAAGGAGCCATTAGGAAGTAGTGATCATAACATGATAAGTTTTTATCTACAATTTGAGAGGGATAGGGGCAGATCAGAGGTGTCAGTGTTGCAATTAAATAAAGGAGACTACGGAGCCATGAGGGAAGAGCTGGCCAAAGTTAAATGGGCGGATGCCCTGGTAGGAAAGACAGTGGCAGATATTCTTGGGCATAATACAAAAGATGCAAATGCAGTTCATTCCAATGAGAAGGAAGGATTCAAAGAGGGGGAAGGGGCCACAGTGGTTGACAAAGGAAGTCAGAGATTGTATAGCATTAAAGAAAAAGAAGTATGACAGGGCTAAGATGAGTGGGAATACAGATGATTGGGAAAGTTTTAAGGAACAGCAGATCTTAACTAAAAAAGCAATACGGAGAGAAAAAATCAGGTACGAGCTCAGTCTAGCCAGGAATATAAAAGGGGATAGTAAAAGCTTTTTTAGCTATGTGAAGAGAAAGAAGATAGTTAAGAACAATGTTGGCCCCTTGAAGAATGAATTGGGAGAAATTGTTATGGGTAACAGGGAAATGGCAACAGAATTTGATGCATACTTTAGATCTGTCTTCACCAGGGAGGACACAAGCAATCTCCCAGATGTATGGATGGGCCAGGGTCATAAGATATCAGAGGAATTGAGACAGATTGACATTAGGAAAGAAACTGTGATGAGTAGACTGGTAGGACTGAAGGCTAATAAATCCCCGGGTCCAGATGGTCTGCATCCGAGGGTTCTAAAAGAGGTGGCTCAGGAAATTGCGGATGCATTGGTAATCATTTTCCAATGTTCCTTAGATTCAGGATCAGTTCCTGAAGATTGGAGAGTGGCTAATGTTGTCCCACTTTTCAAGAAGGGAGGGAAGGAGAAAACGGAGAACTATCGCCCTGTTAGCCTAACGTCAGTCGTGGGGAAGATGCTTGAGTCCATTATTAAGGACGAAATAGTGGCACATCTAGATGGCAGAAATAGGATTAGGCCGAGCCAGCATGGATTTACCAAGGGCAGATCATGCTTAACTAATCTGTTGGAGTTTTTTGAGGGTGTAACAAGGATGTTAGACGAGGGTAAGCCAGTGGATGTTGTGTACCTAGATTTTCAGAAGGCATTCGATAAGATGCCACATAGGAGATTGGTGAGTAAAATCAGAGCTCATGGCATTGGGGGCAGGGTTTCAACATGGATAGAAAACTGGTCGGCAGATAGAAAGCAAAGGGTAGCAGTGAATGGGTGTTTCTCGGACTGGCTGCAGGTGACTAGTGGGGTACCACAGGGCTCTGTATTGGGACCACAGCTCTTTACGATTTATGTCAATGATTTAGATGAGGGCATTGAAAACTATTTCACCAAGTTTGCTGACGATACTAAACTGGGTGGCAGTGTGACATGCGAAGAGGATGTTAGGAGAATACAGGGAGACTTGGATAGGCTGAGTGAGTGGGCAGATACTTGGCAGATGTCATTCAATGTGAATAAATGTGAAGTTATCCACTTTGGAAGCAGGAACAAGAGGGCAGAGTATTGTCTGAACGGTGACGAGTTAGGTAAAGGAGAAATGCAAAGAGACCTAGGAGTCCTAGTTCACCAGTCAATGAAGGTGAATGAGCAAGTGCAACAGGCAGTGAAGAGGGCAAATGGAATGTTGGCCTTTGTTACAAGGGGAATTGAATACAAGAGCAAGGATGTCCTTTTGCATTTGTACAGGGCCCTGGTGAGACCACATCTGGAATATTGTGTACAGTTTTGGTCTCCAGGTTTAAGGAAGGACATTCTGGCAATTGAGGAAGTGCAGCGTAGATTCATTAGGTTGATTCCTGGGATGGCAGGGCTGTCTTACGCCGAGAGATTGGAGAGATTGGGCTTGTATACACTGGAACTGAGGAGACTGAGAGGGGATCTGATTGAAACGTTTAAGATAATTAAAGGATTTGATAGGATTGAGGCAGGAAATATGTTCCAGATGTTGGGAGAGTCCAGTACCAGAGGGCATGGATTGAGAATAAGAGGTCAGTTATTTAAAACAGAGTTGAGGAAGAACTTCTTCTCCCAGAGAGTTGTGGAGGTGTGGAATGCACTGCCTCGGAAGACGGTGGAGGCCAATTCTCTGGATGCTTTCAAGAAGGAGCTAGATAGATATCTGATGGATAGGGGAGTCAAGGGATATGGGGACAAGGCAGGGACTGGGTATTGATAGTGAATGATCAGCCATGATCTCAGAATGGCGGTGCAGACTCGAGGTGCCGAGTGGTCTACTTCTGCACCTATTGTCTATTGTCTATTGACAGCGGAGGAGGCCATGGACGGACATATCGGAGTGGGAATGTGAATTGGAATTAAAATCAGTGGCCAGTGGGCGATCACGTTTGCTCTGGTAAATGCTTGGCGACGTTGTCTCCCAATCTCCGTCGAGTCTTCTCAATATACTGGAGGCCTCACCGGGAGCGACAATGGTCTTCATTCTGAGACAGATGTCCATGGAAGAAAGAAATAAAATGGGGTGTTGAGAGGGGCACTACTAGAGATAGGCGATTTGCGGGGAAGCAGATAAGGTGAGGGGCGGGGGAAGGGATGGGTAATGGTGAAAAGGAATTAAGCGTGGCCTCATCACGACACTGATTGATGGACATGTCGGGACAGGAAAACTTCTTGGTACTCTCACCATTTTGTTAGCATCTTTCCTATAATTCGGTGACTCCAATACTCCAAATTCGGCCATACCAATGCCTTGTCCAATTTTAACATTACAGCCCAACTCCTATAATCAATGCTCTGATTTATAAAGGCGAACATGCCAAAAGCGTTCTTCACCACCCTATTCACATGAGTTTCCACCTTCAGGGAGGGAACCATGCGTGATTATTCCTAGATCACTCTGTTCTACTGCATTCTTCAATGCCCTACCATTTACCATGTATTTCCTATTTGGATTATCCCTACTAAAATGTAGCACTTCAAACTTATCTGCATGAACCTCCATCTGCCATCGTTGAGCCCTCATTCTAACTGGCCTTGATCTCTCTAAAAGCTTTGGAAACCTACTTCATTTTCCACAACGCCACCTGTCTTAGTATCATCTGCATACTTACTAATCCAATTTCCCATCATAGAGATCATTAATGTATATGACAAACAACATTGGAAAAAGTACAGATCCCTGAGGCACACCACTAGTCACTGGCCTCCAACCTGACAAACAGTTATATACCACTACTCTCCGGCATCTCCCATCCAGCCACTGTTGAATCCATTTTCCTACTTCAATATTAATTCCTAACGATTGAACCTTCATAACTAACCTTCCGTGAGGAACCTTGTCAAAGGCCTTACTGAAATCCATATAGACAACATCCACTACTATTCCACGTCAACTTTCCTCGTAAGCTTTTCAAAAAATTCCAGAAGGTTTTTCAAACATGACCTTGCACGCGCAAATCTATTTTGACTGTTCCTAATTAGACTCGGCCTAACCAGATAATTATATATACCATCTCTAAGAGTACTTTACATTAATTTAGCCACTCTTGACGTCAAACTGCCAGGCCTATAATTGCTAGGTTTACTCTTAGAACCCTTTTTAAACAACGAAACCACATGAGCAATACGCCAATCCTCCGGCACTATCCCCATTTCTATTGACATTTGAAATATTTCTGTCAGAGCTCCTGCTATTTCTACAGTAACTTCCCTGAAGGTCCTTGGGAATATCCTGTCAGGACCCGGAGATTTATCCACCTTTATATTCCTTAGAAGCGCCAGTACTACTTCCTCTTTAATCGTCATAGTTTCCATAACTTCCCTACCTGTTTCCCTTTCCTTACACTATTCAATATCCTTCTCCTAAGCAAATACCGAAGAAAAGAAATTGTTCAAAATCTCCCCCATCCCTTTCGGCTCCACACATAGCTGTCCACTGTGATTCTCTAATGGACCAATTTTATCCCTCACTATCCTTTTGTTATTAATATAAATGTAGAATCCTTCGGATTTATTTTCACCTTACTTGCCAAAGCAATCTCATTTCTTCTTTTAGCTTTTCTAATTTCTTTTTTAAGATTTTTCTTACATTCTTTATATTCCTGGAGCACATCATTTACTCCATGCTGCCTATATTTATTCTAAATATATCTCTTTTTCCTAACAAAGTTTCCAATATCCCTTGAAAACCATGGCTCTCTAAAACTTTTAACCTTTACTGTCAACCTGACAGGAATATAAAGATTCTGTACCCTGAAAATTTCACCTCTAAATGACATCCATTACATCCTTCCCATAAAACAAATTGTCCCAATCCACTCCGGAATCCTTTCAAATATCCTCAAAGTTAGCCTTTCTCCAATAAAAAATCTCAACACTGAGTCCTGTCCCATCCTTCTCCATAATTATATTGAAACTAACAGCATTGCGATCACTGGACCCGAGGTGCTCCCACAACACATACCTCCGTCACCTGGCCTATTTCACTCCTTTACAGAAAATCCAAAACTGCCCCTTCTCTAGTCGGAACCTCTATCATTGCAAGTACGTCTTTTCAATTTACCTTGGCCGGAAGCTTTCCCACTCCGCTAAAATACTCCAACGTCAGAGATAAATCAGATTGTTATCACTGCTACCTAAGCGTTCCTTTGCCTTAAGCTGTCTAATCGCCTATGAGTTATTAAATAACACCCAAAGCAGTCTATATGAACCCCTCGTAGGTTTAAAGACAACCTACTCTAAAAAGCCATGTTATAAGCATTTCACAAATTCACTCTTCAGTTTAATCTCCAGGATGATTTTCCTAATCTGCATGCAATATATTCTCATGAATATAATAGCATTGGTCTTTTGGGACGTGTATATAACTGCCATCAGCATCCTTTTACCCCAGCAGTTTCTCAACTCAACCAACAAGATTCAACATCTTCCAGTCCTATTTCCCATCTTTCTAATTATTTGATATCATGGATACCAGCAGATCAATTTTATCCCCTTTTCATATCTTCCCATCGCTCTTATACAACGTGTCATCTTGGACATCCAGCTCCGAACTTCAAGCATCCTTCAACCACGATTGAGTGCTGTACCCGATATCATACACGGCAATCTGCAAAAGTGCAACAAGATTGTCCACCTTATTTTTATACCCCGTACATTGAATTATAACACTTTGAACACTGTACGTGTTACAGTTTTTGATTCGGCATCCCTAATGCACTAATATTTACCCTGCCGTCTGCAATTTACTACTAACATCTCCCTGCTTGTCCTGACAATCCCACTGCACGCTCACTTTTCATCTTGACTATCCGTTCTAATCACTTGGTTCCCATCCCCCTGCCGAATTATTGTATGATCTCCACAACAGGTCGAACAAGCCAGACCTTCAGAATATTGGTCGCTCTTGCGCTCAGTGCAACCCGTTCCTGCTTTCATACCTCCCCCAGAAAACTTCCCAATGTTACAGGAACCTGAAGCCCTGCCACTTGCACCAGCCTCTGAGTCACGAGTGTTTCAATCAAATTATCTTTTTTTATACCGTCACTGGCGCATGGCACAGGTAGCAAACCAAAACTTTCTATCCTGGCGGCCCTTATTCTGAGCTTTCTATCTGGCTCTCTAAATTATCTCTTCATATCCTCTTTGCTTTTCATACCTATGGCATTTGTGCCAGTATGTACCAAGATATCTGGGTGCTCCCGCTCCCGCCACCGCCCCATAAATTTGTCGACGCAATCCGAGATGTTCCTGACTCTGGCATTTAACGTCCGGGTGCCCCATTCATGTCCGCAGAATCTATTGTCTGTACCTGCCACTACCAATTCCTCTAATACGACTGCTCAACTTTTAACCTTCTTTCCCTTCTGCACCACGAATCTATGCTCGCTGCCAATTACTTGACCTCCATGGTTTTACCCTGGGAGATTATTCTCCCACAGCAATATTCAAAATGACAGACTTATTCTTCAGGGTAATTTCCCAGGAGTGCTCTGTGCTATCTGCATATTCACCATCCCAATCTTTTCCTAACATTCAAGGGCAACTTAGGAAAACTAGTTCCCTATAACAAGAAACGATCATCTTCTCAGTCTCCCGTACAAGGGAAAGGTCATTGGAATGCTGTTCCAAATCCCTAAACCCGTCTTCAATGAGCTGCAGCAGATGCGCCTTACGCAAATAAGTTTCCATGCGAGACTCTGCATGTCCGAGGACTCCATTATCCAGCATGAAGAACACATATCGGGTATTTTATCGAAACTAAGTATATCTAACACAGTAAGAGGAAAGGGAAACCTCACAGAAACTTACTCGACAACCTACACAGAGTCAATTCCTTTTCCGACCTGAAGTCTCCTTTGAACCACACCCTGACACTCCAACAAAGAATTACCGCAGATCTGTCAGGAAAGATATTCTCTTCAGAAAACTATCCTGACTTTGGCCTATTTTATCATGTGCTGCCAAGTACAGTGGACTCCAACATCCCTGCAATCACTTTAATGAGGCTAACTGACCTATCATTTCATGACATATACCCCCTTCCTGCTTAATCACTGGAGTGACATTTGCAATTTTCCAGTCCTCGGGTGCCTATTCAGAATCTAGTGATTCTTGAAAGATCATTCTTCATGCCTCTAAAATCTGCTTAGTTATCTCTTTCAGAACCGGAGAATGTAGTGAACCTGGTCCAGCTGACTTATTTAACTTCAGGCTTTCCCGTTCCCGTGCATCTTCCCCTTAATATTAGCACACTATACTACTTCAAGTCAAGTCAAGTCAAGTCAAGTCTAAACGCTTCTATTGTCGTTTTAACCATAACTGCTGATACAGTATACATTAAAAATGAAACTACGTTCGTCCAGGACCGTGGTGCTACATAAACCAACACAAAACGACACTAGACTACGTGAAAGAACACAAAACTACATTAGACTTCGGACCTACACGCGACTACATAAAGTGCATAAAACTGTGAAAGACAGTACAATAATTAATAAACAAAAGAATAGGCAGAGTAAAGAGCAATTTTCGGTATAATAATAAATGATGTAAATGTAAACAATCTTCTGTATAACCCTCCTCCCACTCAGTGTTCTCAACAGTGAAGACCGAAGAAAGTCCTTATTAAGTTCCTCTGTCGTTTCTTCGTTCCCTATCGCTGCCTCTCCAGCCTCCATTTCCAACAGCCTGACATCCATTTTCTCGTCTCTATTTTATCTTTTAATTATAGATAAAAAATCGTGTCTTCTTTTATCTATTGGACAACTTCGCTTCGTATTTCTTCTGTTCTCTGCTTTTCTCTGCTCACTTTTACGTTTTAAGTCTAAATTGGATTGATACGTGGATGGGAGTGGACTGGAGGGTTATGGATTTGGTGCAGTTCGGAGTGTTCATTCCATAGCACGTTGAGCTATATCCAAAATGTCAGCATCCGATTAGTTTAGAACTTGGTTTGCACAATTCATGGTCCTCCTAGATAACTCATAGATACTTTCGTACGGTGCAGTGGGTGTTGGGGTTGTGTAGGCTTGGTGGTGGGATTGGAGGCTATACCTGGGAGAAATGTTAAAGTCGCCATCTTATCGATGTTGTAGAAGTCTTCTGTCTCCCGTTTTGTGTCCTACACAATTTTACACTTTTCGAAGTGCTAACTCAGTTCATCTACGGTGTAACTTGTTGTCAATACCTGGGACTTACCTACCCAGTATTCCACAAATCAGCTCACCTTAAAGCTGTAACTTCTGAAGTTCGACATGCACCACCTTCAAAAATGATGAATACTCTCTACCTCATCTATGCCTCTCGTGTGCTATAAAATTCCATCAGGCCTCTCGTCTGCCCACCAGCTACCGAGGAAAACAGTCCCCACCCATCCATTCTTTCCTTGCAACTCAAGCCTTGTAGTCCAGTCAAAATCAGTGTGAAACTGCAGTGCTCTTTCTGTAGATTAAGTACATCTTTCCTTTGGTGTGCTGACCATAGCAGCACATCCTGATCCAAAAGAGACCCAAAATAATTTACACAAGTACAAAACGATATATCGATGATAAAGGTAAATTTACAGTGCACCTGCTCTAAGTATGGTGTACATGACAGAGAAAAGAGGTTCGTCGCTTCTTAATAGAGGTATGGAGGGATTTCCCATGCCTGCAGTTGATGAAACGGTGGTATTCATTGTCACAAAGGGTTACTTGTTCGGAGCATATGTGCCGGTGATTAGATTTGGTGGACTTGTGAAAATCATGAAATCTTCATCAACGTAAGCAATTTTTTCTTTCTAATCTGATAGCTAAATATGATAGACAATGACCCGATGAATAAAATCAGTTGTTATTTCGTGTTTGTTCATTGGGTTGTGACTAATGTGACTAATGGGAGAACCAACTGATGTAACCGTGGTTCTAAGTGCTATAAAAGAACTCCAAGAATCCGTCCATGCAGGTAATTGGGAAAATTTGTGCAACTGATCGCTGCTACAAGCGGAGAATGGGATATTCCGCAATTTTCAACTTCGCCAGAATTTACTACCCGGTGCTTGCAGCATTCGGTATTCCAGGTAATGTTAATATCGGATTATGCTCGTGGCATCGCAGGTTAACTGTATCTTGATGTGCAACTTGCATATGTTGCCCAGTGCACCTTTTCTGTTATTGTGCTATGATTCTAAATGTAATTCGCGTTAATACAATGATTTACTATTATTTCGAGATATGATTGAAGAGTTTGATCCATGTATATATATATATATATATATATATCGGGCACCATCCATGGAGAGGAATAATTATTAGATGTTTCGCGTTGAGACCCTTCACGAGGACTAAGTGAGTCAAAGATTGCAAAGATATTGCTTGACCTATCATCCTGACACCACGGATGTTGCCTGCTTGGGGCCAGGATCCGGGATGTAAGATATTTGTCCCAGGGTATTCCCGGGGACGAGGGTGAGCAGCAAGAAATTTTCGTACATATTACCTACATATTTTAAGTAGTCTATCTGAGGAGAAACTGAGAAGAGGTATGAGGGAGATCTTCAAAAGTTTGAGAAACGGGATTTCCACAATAGTAATCACTGAATTTCTGCCTTTACCACGCAGCAGTGAAGCTTTTAATAGGACGATTAGGCAGGTGACTGAGTGGCTGAGAGTCAGGTGCAGGGGACTAGTTATACATTAACTGGAACGGGTTCAATAACTTTGCGGCAGGTTAGGTAGAATTGCTTGAAAAACTTTAAACTTGTTGGCAGCGCGATGATAACCAGAGTGATAGTACTGAAATTGCATAGATCGTTTTTTACAAACCGAGGCAATGGCAATAATCCTTCACAACTCGGTAAACACATGATATATGCATCCTAAAGAGGAACATGTATTCTAAAGGAAGGATAACAGAAACGTGGCTCACATGTGATTTCAAAGCCAACAGAGGGCCAAAGAGAGAAGATGCTGTAAATTCATTATTCTTAGTGCCAGTTTGAGCGACGCTGGTTATGTGGGATCAGTACTTCAAAAGATGCTGTGTCTGAAAAGGGACTACAGAACAGATTATTAATGTACATTATTGAATTCAGTCCGATTGTTCTCAGTACATGCACTGAGATACGCTGATAAAACAGCTTGCATACTTTTTTGAATGATACTGGAAATAACTGTCGAGTTTTGATTTAAACATCAGTAGGGTACTACTCTCAGCTACACAACTAGGTAGATCTTTCCAATTATCCAAACCTAGCAAAGAAAAAAAAATCTTAAACATTTCTGAAACATCCTTTTAGCCTGTGTTGTTATTGGTGCATTAACATTGATGTAGCTGCTGGCAATGACCTTACTTAATCCTTTTTTTACGAGTGGTGCCCGAACGTTTCCATGACACTGTAGACTGGAACAAAAAATAATCGAAAGTTAGAGGAGCGGGGAACTTTGAAAAACCAAAATAAGACAATTATAAAAGTCATTCAGTAGGGGAAAACCTAATATGAAAGTAAAGCAAGGGACCAATATGAAACAGAAGCAAAACAGAAGTTTCTTCAGATACATAAAGTGCGGGGAAACTGAAATGTCAGAAAGAAGACAAGTCACCTGGACAGTGTGCACACCAATGTTTCTAAAGAAGATAGATACTTATTGGGGGCATTATTAATGATTTTCAATCATCACCAGAATATGGATTTTTTCCAGAATATTGGAAAATTGCAAATTGAATGTTCCTCAAGGCGGAGAGAGGCAGTGAGCAGGAAATGTTAAGCCATTTATTCTGATCTCTGTGGTTGGGATGATGTTGGAGGCATTGGTTAAGTATGTGGTTCCAATGTACTTGGAGGAACATGAAAAATACAACGTCGTTAGGATGGTTTCCTCAATCTTGCCTGACAAGTCTGGTGGAATTCCTTAACGAAATTACGAGCAGGATGATGAAGGAAGAATCGGTTGATGTTTTGTGTATAGATTTTTAGAAGTCTTTTACAAGATCTCATCAATGAGACAGTTTAACAGGCTTCGATCCCGCTGTATCAGATTAAAGTTTCTAGTATGAATATGCTAAGAAACTACAAAGATCTGGGCGTACAAGGACTTCAGAGCCCTTGTGCAGGATTTGCCCAAAGGTTAATTTGCGTGCTGAGTATGTGGAGCGGAAAGCAAATGCGATGTTAGTATTCATTTCAAGAGAACGAGAATATAAAGTCGAAGATGCAATTTTGCGAATTTATGAAGCACAGGGGAGACCTGGTTTGGAATATTCTGAGTAATGTTGGGCACCAAATTCTTGAAGAGATGCAGATAATGCGGAGGGTTCAAGGAAGTTTCAGGAACGTGATTCCAGGATTGAACGACTTGTCAAATGAAGAAAGTTTGATTATTCTGGCCGATATTCACTGTAATTCAGAAGAGTAAACTGTGAGCTAATCGAAATTTATGGGACTGTTAAAGTCCGCGGTAGTTTAGATGTGGTGAGGATGTTTCCGATGGTGGGAGACAGACACGTCGATACAGATCAAAATTCCGCTGTCTCTTTTCAGAAAGAAGTTAAGGAAGAATTGCTTCAGCCAGAGAGTAGTGACTCCGTCGGGCTCGTTGCCGGATTGCTGGGGAGAAGCAATGTAAACATATAACAATTACAGCATGGAAACAGGCCATCTCTGCCCTTCTAGTCCGTGCCGACGCCTACTCTCACCTAATCCCACTGTCCCGCACTGAGCACAAAACCCTCCATTACTTTCCTGTCCATATACCTATCCAATTTTGATTTAAATGACAATACCGAACCTGCCTCTGCCACTTCTATAGGAAGCTCATTTCACGTATTTACGTCTATTTCAGGCAATGATTGATTGGTAAGATCATGAAGGGGTCTGGGGAAGGGAAGAAGTTGGCGCTGAGAGGGAATTGTATCAGCTAAAATGGAATGGCGGAAGAAACCCAAAGTGCCAAATAGCCCAATTCTGCTACTACGTCTTATGGTCTTATTGTCAATTACAATGACCGTCCAGTTCGTTCTTTACTAACTTTTTCAATTTCAATATATATCCAACCAACTACCTACTGAAAGTGCGAAACAATGCCCGACCATTGCTTTCAAAATGATATTGAGCATTTGATTTTCCGCGAATGTTGTACTGAATACACCTATCTAGATAGGATTACTTTTAAGCTCTCATACAGCATCCGTTCGCAAATTTGGCGTTTCGCACTTCATGGGGCATTTGCTCAGTTGGCTGGCATCTCCGGCTTTCCTGCTGATGGGATCTTTCAGACGGGAAACTGGCAAGATATAACCGGTGCATTATAACCTAAAATCAGCTTGATTGGGCCACCCGCATCCCAAATTAGTGAGCGCAGGTGGTCTGCAACCCTGGCAGAGGCTTCACACAATGGTCAGAGCAATCCGGTATAAATTCACACTAATCATTCTGCGCTGATAGTAATTGTGTTTTTATAACTTATTTCAGTTAATTTAACGGCGATTGTGATCCTGTCCCGTGGGAAATGTGGTCTGTCCAAATGCATCACTCTCTACCTTGTGGCCATGGCGGTAGCCGATCTCATGATGGTCATCGTTGTAATTATATTACAGAGGATAAATTTTATCTATTTGTATGCTAATTTCTTGCTGCTAAACCCGGCATGTTCTGTACTACTTGTCCTGAGTCTCGCAGCCTCCAACTTTTCCGTTTGGTTGACGGTTGCTTTCACTTTCGACCGCTGCGTCGCTATCTGCTGTGAGAAGCTGCGGAACCGATATTGCACCGAGAGAACAGCGACAGTGGTGATCGCGACAGTGAGTGCAGCCAGTTGTGCCCAAGCCTTTCCATTTTATTTTGCAGTGGATCGAGTACGTTGTGTCCTTGTAGCTGAATATTTCACATCACCCCTGTGGAAAGCCTACCAGGTATCTGACAGCATCATTAGTCCCTTATTACCAATCGGTTTAATGCTGCTGTTCAATGTGTCAACAGTCAAACGGATTATAGCGACAAATAGGGTTCGCCAGGTACTTGGAAAAAGCGGCGAAAATCGCCATGATCCAGAGGTGGCAAACCGGAGAAAGTCAATGATTCTGTTGTTCGCTATTTCAGCCAATTTTATATTACTTTGGATGCCCTACGTCGTGCTATCTCTGAAATGGCAAGTCCAAAACTATTTCTACACAGACAGATATTTGAGTAAACCGACCTATATCCTGCAAGTATGTGGATACATGTTGGCTTATCTCAGTATGTGCACCAACACCTGTATTTATGGACTGACTCAGAGAAAATTCAGGGAGGAACTGAAAAATGGACTGAAGTTCCTGTTTGTAGCAACGGGAGAGATTTGCAAATAAAATGCAAACACGATTGTTCCTTCTTGCAAATTCAAAACATTTATATGGAAGAGAAATTGATCTGAGCCGCAAGCAACTGCTGTTTCGTGATCTCACTGAACAACCGATCAGCGGAAATTGAGAAAGAGGAATTAATTATTAATTGTCTTCACGGAAAATTATTAACTGGGATATCATCAAATTTTTGGTCTTTGTCTGATTAGAAGCCATCTGAGCTTTTGAACCGGAATTACACTGTTCACAAAACCTCCGTGTGGTATAAAAGCATACATGTTATTTAAAAAATAAATGCACGTAACAGCTTAAAATTATAATTTTCCCATCTGTCTTACGACTTTCTCCTGTACTTTATTACTTCTGAGTGCCTGCATCGGTCAGTAACTTCTATATAATAACCGTGAAATGATGGGGATGAACTACCCCCGACTGTACACTGTCCGTACCTGGAATTGGCGAAGTAGCAAAGATACATTTAAATTACCAGTCACCAACGTGAGATTATCTGCAGTGGTTTGGTCAGCGCATTTCGTAAATGCTGACGCCTTTATTGTTAATTCATGCGAGTCTCTAGTCCGCTGTTATGAATTGGTAATTGAAGGTAGCATTCTATTCATCTAAACTTATCCCTGAGTTCGGTGATTATGGCCATCAAGTCTGATCCACCATTTCATCATGGCTAATCCAAGGCTCCTCTCAGCCAAAGTTTCACTCCGTTTCAGCCTATCTTTCATGCCCTGACAAACGAAGAATTTGACAACCACTGCTTTAAGTATAATAAAGACGGTGTCTACTCCAATACACTGCCACTGATTCACCACTGTCCGGCTGAAGAAAATACTCCTCAATCCGTTCAAATTGCACACCCCTCTCATCTGAGGCAGTCTTCTGGTCTTAGACCCACCCACCACAGGAAACATCATCTTGACATCCACTCTATCAGCATTCGATAGATTTCAATGACCTCATCCCACATTCTTCTGAGTTCAAGTAAACACAGCCCCAGAACCGCCATGGTCTATTCGTCAGACAAGCAGTGGAATCCTGCAGTTATTTTCCTGAACGTCATTTGAACACTCTCCAGTTTCAGCACATCCTTTCCGAGATAAGAGACACAAAACTGTTCACAATACTCCAAGTGATGCCTCGCCAGTGCTTTATGAAGTCTGAACATTACACTCTTTACTTTCCAGTCCTCTTGAAATGAATGCTAAAATCGAATTTTCCTTTCTCATTACACTCTGAACCTGCAAATTACCCTTTAGGAAATCGTGCACAGGTGCTCCTAATTGTCTTTACACATTAAGTATTCGTACTCTCTCTGCATTTAGAAAAAGTCAGTCATTTAATTTCTTCTACAAAACTGCTTGGCCATATCACATACATTTCCGGACACTATATTCCATCTGCTATTTCTTTACCCAATCTCTTTATCTGCTTATGTCCTTCGTAGCCTCTCTACTTCATGAAAACTAACTGTCCGTACATATATCGTCATATCGTCCACAGAATTTGCAACAAAGCTATCAGTTCCCTCATCCAAATCACAGACATATTTGGTCCCAACTGAGAGGGCAGTGGAACTCCACCAGTCACCAGCAGCCAACTAGATAAGGCTCCCTTTATTCCCAATATTTTCTTCTTAATTATCTGACACAGATTTACCCACGCTGTTTTTCTCTGTAATACATGAGCTCGGAGCTTGTTAATCAGCCTCATGTGTATCATCTTGCCAAAGGCATCCTGAAAATCCAAGTACACATCTTCAACCGATTGTTCTCTGACTGTATTGTTTGTTAAATCTCGAAAAATTCGAAGAATTTGTCAGGCAAGATTTTCCCTGAAGGGAAATGCTGACAGGTATCTTTAGGTCCGCACTACTGTCATCATTGCAAGTACTTCCTTTCAACTTTCCTTTGCCAGCACTTCGCACTCCGCTAAAATACTGCAACGTCAGAGATAAATCAGGTTATTATCACTGCTACCTAAGCGTTCCTTTGCCTGGAGCTCTCTGATCGCCTGAGGGTTATTCAATAACACTGAAACCAGTATACATGACCCCCTAGTAGGCTTAACTACAAACATCTCTGAAAAACCATTTTATAAGCATTTCACAAATCCAATCTTGAGGCCGAGACCCTTCGTCAGGACTAGCTGAAAGGAAAGATAGTAAGAGATTTGGAAGTAGGAGAGGGAGGAGAAAATGCGAAATGATATGGCAAGACCGGAGAGGATGGGGTGAAGCTGAGAGCCGGAAAGGTGATTGGCAAAAGGGATACAGAGCTGGAGAAGGGAAAGGATCATGGGACTGGAGGCCTCGGGAGAAAGAAAGGGGGAGGGGAGCAGCTGAGGGAGATGGAGAACAGGCAGATTTATGGGCAGAGAGAGAGAAAAAAAGTAGCAGGAAAAAATTAAATATATCGGGGATGGTGTAAGAAGGGTTGGAGGGGCATGAACGGAAGTTAGAGAAGTCAAAGTTCATGCCATCTGGTTGGATGCTACCCAGCCGGTATATAAGGCTTTGTTCCTCCAACCTGAGTGTGGCTTTATCTTGACAGTAGAGGAGGCCATGGATAGATATATCAGAATGGGAATGGGAGCGTAGGTGTTCAGCGAAACGGTCTCCCAGTCTGCGTCGGGTCTCACCAATATATAAAATGCCACGCCGGGAACACTGGATGCAGTATATCACATCAGCCGACTCACAGGTGAAGTGTCGCCTCACATGGAAGGACTGTCTTGGGCACTGAATGATGGTGAGGGAGGAAGTGTAAGGGCAGGTGTAGCACTTGTTCAGCTTACAAGGATAAATGCCAAGAGAGATATCGGTGGGAATGGATGGGGGGACGAATGGACAAGGGAGAGATCCCTGCGGAAAGCAGAAAGAGAGGGGGAGGGAAAAATGTGCTTGGTAGTTGGATCACGTTGGAGGTGGCAGAAGTTACGGGGAATTATACGTTGGACCCGGAGGCTGGTGGGGTGGTAGGTGAGGACAAGGGGAACCCTATCCCGAGTAGGTTGAAGGACGGATGCGGTGAGGGCAGAGCCCCTTTGTTTTAAAAAGGAAGACATCTCCTTCGTCCTGGAATGAGAGCAGATGCGGCGGAGGCGGAGGAATTGTGAGAAGGGGATAGCATTATTGCAAGAGACAGAGTGGGAAGAGGAATAGTCCAGTTAGCTGTGAGAGTCTGTAGGCTTATAGTAGATATCAGCAGATAAGCCGTCCCCAGAGATGGAGACAGAAAGATCAAGAAAGGGGAGGGAGGTGTTGGAAATGGACCAGGTAAATTTGAGGGCAAGGTGAAAGTTGGAGGCAAAGTTAATGAAGTCAACGAGCTCAGCATGCGTGCAGGAGGCAGCACCAATGCAGTCGTAGGTGTCACGAAGGAAAAGAGGGGGACGGATACCCATATGGGTTTGGATCATGGACTGTTCCACAAAGCCAACAAAAAGGGAGGTATATCTGGGACTCATGCGGGTACCCATGGCTAAAGCTTTGGTTTGGAGGAAGTGGGAGGAGCCAAAGGACAAATTATTCAGGGTCAGAGCTAATTCCGCTAGACAGAGGAGAGTGGTGGTAGAGTGCAATTGGTTAGGTCTGGAATCCAAAAAGAGGCAGAGAGCATTGAGACCTTCCTGGTGGGGGATGGAGATATATAGGGACTGGATGTCCATGGTGAAAATAAGGCGGGAGGTGCAGCGAACTTAAAATCATTTAAAAATTCAAAGCGTGAGAAGTGTCACGAACATAGTTGGGAAGGGATTGAACAAGGGGGGATAGAACAGTGTCAAGATACGCAGAAACGAGTTCGGTGGGGCAGGAGCAAGCTCACGAACAAGATTTTATGTTTCCTGGCCCCTACCGCCTTATTTTCACCATTTCAGCATTTTGTTTGTGTTGCCGCAACTTCGGGAAACTACTTCCCTATAACAAAATTCGATAATCTTCTCAGTCTCCCGTACAAGTTAAAGACCATCGGACTGCTGTTCCAGATCCCTAACACCGTCTTCAATGAGCTGCAGCTGATGCACCTTACACTTCCCCGCTCATCAGCAGTCAGGGCCCCAGACAGTCCTTCCAGGTGAGGCGGCACTTCACCTCTGATGTCGACTGGTGGGGTATACTGCGTCCGGTGCTCCCGGTGTCACCTTTTATATATTGGTGAGACACGACGCAGACTGGGAGACCGTTTCGCTGAACACCTACACTCTATCCGCCAGAGAAAGCAGGATCATTCATTGGCCACACATTTTAATTCCACGTCCCATTACCATTCTGATATGTCTATCCATGACTTCCTCTATTATAAAAATGAATCCAAACTCATGTTGGAGGAACAAAACCTTATATACCGGCTGGGTAGCCTCCAACCTGATGGCAATGACATTGACTTCTCTAACTTCCGTTAATACCCCTCCTCCCCTTCTTACCCCATCCCTGACATATTTAGTTGTTTGCTTGTTCTCCATCTCCCTCTGGTGCTCCCCCCCTCTTTCTCCTGAGGCCTCTGGTCCAATTATCCCTTCCCTTCTCCAGCTCTGTATCACTTTCGCCAATCACCTTTCCAGCTCTTAGCTTCATCCCACCCCCTCCGGTCTTCTCTTATCATTTCGCATTTCCCCCTCCCCCCACTACTTTCAAATTTCTTACTATCTTTCCTTTCGGTTAGTCCCGACGAAGGGTCACGGCCCGAAACGTCGACAGCGCTTCTTCCTATAGATGCTGCCTGGCCTGCTGTGTTCCACCAGCCTTTTGTGTGTGTTGTTGTATGAATTTCCAGCATCTGCAGATTTCCTCATGTGTGTAATCCTGGTAAATCACGTTTAGCTTCTTCGAAATTCCAGGGTGATTTCTATCGTATTGTGGTCACTGCCTTCCAAGAATTACTTTCGTTTTAAATCACTTAATCCGGAATTCTCCTTCCCCTTGTGGGAGCAGCTTCACATATTCTGCCTGAGTAGTCTTCAACCTGACTGTATAAACTTTATTTTTTAACCAGTTGGTTTTTCTGTCTCTTGCCCCATAATTTTTTTTCATTCCTTGTTTCATTCCCTCTTGCCGCCTTTCTTCTCATCGCCTGCCTATTGCCCCTTTCGTCTCTTCCTCATTCCCTTTCTTCCAAGGTCCACTCTACACTCCTATCTTGATTCCTGCTTCTTGAGCACTTTGCCTTTTACTCATTTAACCACCTGACCTCTCAGTTCACGCCAGTCTCCAATGCACCTTGTTCGTCCCATTGTCTCTCTTCACCACTACTTGACACTTGGACAATTTATTGCTCCCCATGGATGCTGCCTGATCTGCTGAGATACAGCAGCATTCTGTGTGTTCCTCTACTTATTTTGCAGAAATGCCCGTCTTCTCCTGTCATCCACCTGACCTTTAGGCTCAGGTTTGTTTTATTTTTCTTCATCTCCTTCCATTATTATAGTCTGCCGCGCTGGTCGGCCACCATAGTTGTTTTTCACAGCAGCTAACACACGAAACACGATAATGACTCGATTCTAACCGTCACAGTCAATCAATTGGTTACTCATGATCAACGGCTTTTCTTACCAGTACCACTTCCGCTAACCTTGTATGAAACTGTCCCTTTCCCGGTTGTGACAAACGGGTACACACCAGAATCATTAAACCCGTCCACCTATCGACCAACGTTGCTGCGTCACTGCGTGTTTGCATTATGTTTTGGTATAAGTTGTTACGTACCCCGGAACTGGGTGTTGAACCAGCAGAGAAACAAGAATCCGTTGGAGTCTGGTGGTACTATTTTCAAACAGTGTTTTTTAGTAAAATACACAAATCAATATCAATAATGCAAATATAAAGATAATACACGTTAGCAATACTAAAACTAAATACGTGTGTATAATTTATATTCAACAATTAACAAGCTCTATCGATGTCTAAGGGATAATGGATTGTCATATGTGAATATAAATTGCAGTTCAGTTCATACGTGCTGAGGTAGATGTTGGTCGTTGTGTTGTAATTGTTGGAAAGAGAGAGAGAGAGAGAGAGAGAGAGAGAGAGAGAGAGAGAGAGAGAGAGAGAGAGAGAGAGAGAGAGAGAGAGAGAGAGAGAGAGAGAGAGAGAGAGAGAGAGAGAGAGAGAGAAAGCAGTAAAGGCTAATGACAGGCAAACCTTCCTTTACGTTCTTGATCCGTCGATGTGCGATGCGTTGTGGCCATTCAGGTATGACCCCTCTGTCCTTCAGCTAGACCGATCTTCTGTGGTGGACTCGTCACTCTGGCATGAGTGGACACACACACAAGCCCCCACGGGCCCTGCAAAAACACTATGAGTTTAACTGACCGATCTCTTTGTTCGGTCTCCGATGCCCCACACCTTCCCGTGGGTTCCAACACTCAATCAGTGTCCACTAGTGTGTCTCCTGGTGTGTCTGAGGGGTGTCTCTCCAGACCTCACTTTTATCCCTACTCACGTGGTCTCCGGTGTCAATCAAATTTGAATGTCTTTGTCCATCAATCCAGCTCACTCCAGCTGTCCGCTGAGGAATTTTAATGAACAGAATGGTACAAGATAAACAACCTTCTCAGAAGCCATAAGTCTTTCAGAAGTCATAATGTGGTGAATCAACAAGTTTCACTCCCCTCTCTTATCAGTAGCAGATGATCTGGCATGTCTTTGTTCCATCTCTCTCTCATTAGCAGCATAGCAACAGAAACGGTTTGTGATTCTCCCAGGGGGGCGGGGCATGGGCAAATCTGCACCCTTCTGCCCATCAGAGCTGTTCATCCTTCGTAACACCCGCATCTTTCTGAGAATTTTCACTAAGGTGTCAATTAACTAGTACAGCGTCTCATAGAATTACAGAATCTAACAAAATTACAGAAGTGTTCTTAACTACAAAGATAATACAGATGAACATTCAACTTATCATCTAGAGAAACAGTCAGCGATTACATTGTCACTCTCTTACATATGTTTTATCTTAATATCAAATTTCTGTAGCATCGTACTCCAATTTAATAATCACCTATTTTTTTTCTCCTTTTCGTCAGCAAAAAAAAATTCAACACGGTTGTGATCTTAGCTTAAGTGTATATTACAAAATGTTAACCAATACATGTGTGATTATACTGTGCTACATTACAGAAGTTTGTGCAAATACTAATCTCTAATTTACTTTTAAACTTAACAGTCAATTTTCCATGATGTTTTTATCTTTCACATGCTTTGTCAAATTCCCTCAAAACCAGATCCTGTTATTTAAAGTGGCATTTTGTTAACCTTTACCCTTTTTCCATTTAACACTCACGTGGTTAGCTTGCTCACCAGTGTGGAATAGGCTTTCACATACTCCTTTCATAGAAGTTATTTTACCACCAATGTTTTCCAAACTAAGCCCATTTTCTGAACTTCCACACAATTCTTCATTTTTGAGTGAGTCATGAACTTTATCTTCAAGACCCTTCATTCTATTAGTTTTCAGTTTAACATCTGCAAGTGATCCCTATTTGTCAAAACAACACTTTTGGTTCTGTCTCTCCAAATCACCTCCTTGAATAACATCAGCGAGTTGTTTACCTTTAAATTCCAAAACAAACTGTAATTGATTCACAGGCACCTTGTTAGCAAGCCATTTTTCCTTCAGCCTGGTTACTGCTTCTAAAACCAATCCATACTTTAAATGTTCTTTATTCAATTTAGGAACAGCACCTTTCCCACCTCCTTCAATAATATTCACATCACCAGCTTTCATCTCCTCACTAACTTTTAACACACCTAACACAAACAACTGAGAACTCTAAATTTCCACTAGTACCAAGGTTAATCCTTTCTTCACTGAACCAAGTCCATCTGACCCAAAAGGACTGCATTCCTTTTCAACCAAACCAGATACCTCAGACTTTTTCTGAGCTTCAACACGAGGTTCCGTATCCTGTGACTGCACAGGTACTTCAAAAACCTGAGCACAAGCAAACGGGACATCTGCCTCTCCTAGGCTTTCAATACCAGTCCTTATTTCAAATTCTAAGTTCCCCTGAACCTCCCAGTTACTCACAGGGCAACTCCTATCCGGAGTAAGCTCAATCCTGAGAGTTAAAACAACTTCATCTGCTAACCCAGCAGACTCCTTCAAGGTAATGCCGTCCTTTTCATTTAGGACTGCCCTTACATCGTTATCGGGAACACATTTACATTCTTCAACTTCTTCAAACAGTTCTGTCAAGCCAGACAGATCATCCACGTCCAACCCTGGACCTTTTAACTGCCTTATCTGTTTCTCATCTTCACTCTGTGCCTCCATAAAGTCCCTCCTGGCTAAGGGTAGGTCTACCTCCTCTCCTTTACTCTCTTTAACCTCCCTATTCTCCGCTTTACCATCCCCTAACCCCGCTTGGTACAGGGTCGGTGAAAACGGCTCAGCCAAATCAACACTGGACTCATTTAAACTGTCCTCTTTCTCAGCCGCCTTTCTCGACATGCTGCGAGTGATTGCGCATGCGGGATAGATCTTAGAATCCAGGGGCGGGTCCTCAGTACTCACAGGCTTGCGTGTCAGCTTCACTGCTGAACACACGTCACCACCTGCTAAATCATTACCAAGAAGGACGTCCACACCGTCTCTCGGTAATTCTGACCGCACCCCTATTTCGACTGGCCCAGATATCAGGTCACATTTTAAAATGATACTGTGCAAAGGTACAGCTTCTGTCCCTTTTCCTATGCCTCCTAACACTACCTCTCCAGTTTCAGGACCGAAACCTAGAATCTCACTTATGATCAATGACTGGTTAGCCCCAGTGTATCTCTAGATCCTCAGTGGAACTGGGGTTTCTCCTTCTTTCACAGACACTGTCCCTTCCGAAATGAATTTCTCACGCTCCTCTCGTAATCGGTCTACCTTGGCCTCCCTCATCGATCTGCTGACCGACTCAATACACCCTGTAGGGATTGCTGCGTTCCCTTTTCCTGCCTCCTTCTTCTGAGCAAAGCGCTTAGATGCAATATGACCAACTTTTCCAAAATTGTAACAGGTCAAGTCAGGAACCTTCCTGTCAGCCTGCTTGTCCTCCTCTTTACATTTACCAATAGCTCCCGGCTTATTCTTTACCTTATCCGGTGGACTTTCATTACCGTCCCTACTGCCTTTCTGGTAACTCCTATTTGGGAGAAACGTTGTCTTGTGGGTTAGGGCGTATTCATTTGCTAACCTGGCAAATTCCGATTTAGATCTTATTCGTCTTCTCGTTCAGATACGTCCGGATATTATCCGAAACACAACCTTTAAATTCTTCAATCAGAATTAGCTCTCTGAAACGAAGCAAATCCTCCTCCACCCTTTCTGCAGCACACCAACGATCCAAGAGCACACCCATTTCATAGACAAACTCTGCATACGTCTGATTACACAGTTTCTTTAAATCTCTGAACTTTTGTCTATACGCTTCAGGTAGCAACTCGCAGGCCCGAAAGATAGCCTGTTTTACTTCCTCATAATCCTCAGCAGCCCCCTCGGACAACGCCGCATTTGTCCGTTGACCTTCCCGTTTAATGCACTATGTAACAACGCCACCCACTGATCTCTGGGCCACTTCTGATTCACTGCCACCTTTTCAAAATGCAAGAAGTAGCTATCAACATCTGTCTCCTCGAAAGGAGGTACTAACCTAAACTCCCTACTAACATTAAAATTTCCTCTCGGTGTGCCCCGCTACCCACATGTTGCCATTTATCCCTCTCGAACTGCTGTTGTCTCTCTTCCTCCTCCATTCGCCTTTCAGCTTGTTCTTTCCACCTTTTAACTTTCCTTTCTTCCTCCACTGCTTCCAGCTGTTTTAACCTGTTCATGCTCCCTCTGCTTCTCCTTCTCCCTTTCCTCTATCTCCTTTTCAGCTTTCTCCTTCTCTCCCTGTGCCTCTAACTCAGCCCTTTATTTCTCCCTTTTCGCCTCCAACTCCTTTACCTGGATCTCATACTCCATTTTCCCACTTTTCTGCATCCAACATTAATTTTTCTATCTCTAACTGAGCCGCCCCATCAACTGGTTTCTTCTCAGGGAACAAGTCCAATACATCAGACGTGAACACATTCCTGGTTATATAATGCTGGGCTATGGCCCCCTGTATCTCCCACATTTTCATTGACGACTTCACCTCTGAGAGATGTAATCGTTTCGCAACATTCACCAAGTCCACCTATTTGGCACCCTCTAGCGCCGTTAAAGTCGGGTTTTCTATAAATTTATCTATTTCCATCTCTGCTGGATTCCCGTCTGGTTACCCACGCAACCAGATCAGATAATGGACTTACAGCCCGATTCACTGGCTCCCCAATTTGGTAATCGAAGTCCGGAAGGCGACGCCCCAATTTGTTACGTACCCCGTAACTGGGTGTCTAACCAGCAGAGAAAGAAGAATCCGTTGGAGTCTGGTGGTACTATTTAAAAACAGTGTTTATTAGTAAAATATCCAAATCAATATCAATAGTGCAAATATATAGATAATACACGTTAGCAATACTAAACCTAAAAATGTGGGTATAATAATAATCAACAAGAAACAAGCTCTATCGATGCATAGGGGATAATGGATTGTCATATGTGAATATAAATTTCAGTTCAGTTCATACGTGCTGAGGTAGATGTTGGTCGTTGTGTTGTAATCGTTGGAGAGAGAGAGAGAGAGAGAGAGAGAGGACGAGCAGTAACGGCTACAGACAGGCAAACCTTCCTTTACGTTCTTGATCCGTCGATGTGTTGTGGCCATTCAGGTATGACCCCTCTGTCCTTCAGCTAGACCGATCTTCTGTGGTGGGCTCGTCACTCTGGTATGAGTGGACACTCACACAAGACCACACCGGCCCTACTATAACACGGTGATTTGAACTGACCGATTCTTTGTTCGGTCTCCGATGCCCCACACCTTCACGTGGGTTCCAAAACACAAACAGAGCTCACTAGTGTGTCTCCTGGTGTGCCTGAGGGGTGTCTCCCCAGACCTCTCTTTTATCCCTACTCACGGGGTCTCCGGTGTCAATCAATTTTGAATGGCTTTGTCCATCAATCCAGCTCACTCCAGCTACCCACTGAGGAAATTTAAGGAACAGAATGGTGCAAGATAAACAACCCTCTTAGAAGCCGTAACTTTTTCAGAAGTCATAATATGGTGTTTCAACAAGTCTCCCTCCCCTCTCTTATCAGTAGCAGATGATCTGGCATGTCTTTGTTCCATCTCTCTCTCATTAGCAGCATAGCAAAACTACCTGCTCCACTATATGTCTTCGTTTTGTCTGCAAACAGTCCAGCAAATTCATCAATTCCATCATCCAAATCATTGACATGTAACTTAAAAAGCATAAACTGTCCGAACAAAGACCTCTATAGAACACCAGTAGTCACCGGCAGTCAACCAGAAATAGCTCCTGTCGATATTATCCCTGCCAATGTTAGTTGTCTCCATGCTGCTATCCTTTCTGGCATGCCGTGAGCTTGTTCAGCAACGTGCCGTGGAATATCAGCGTATCCTTGCTGATCTTTCTACCTTCCACCACTTAGTCTGATGATCACTCACGTGAACTATTCATTTGCTGCTTTGCCCACTTCCTTCTGCTCCAGGCATGCTTTTCTTCCTCTGCCCAAATGTTCTACATTTCTACCTTCTTCGGCAGATCGCTGTTGTTTCTAATGTACGTACAAAATGCCTTGTCATTCTCTCCAGTCTTGCTCAGTACTCTCATTCCCCACCATCAACATCATTCTGCACTATTTTGTCTAATATTCACTTCTAAAACTTTCCTTACGGTTCATGTTCCTTTCTGACTGCATCTGCAGCATCCCTGATCATCCAATGCTCTCAGATCTTACATCCTTGCCTTTAGCCCTCACAGAAACAGTATGAATTCTGAAACATTCGTCTTTAAATAATTCTCAAAGGCCGGAGATGAGTTTACCCAGCCATATAGAAACATACAAAACATAGAAACATAGATAACCTACTGCACAAAACAGGCCTTTCTGCCTACAAAGTTGTGTCGAACATGTCCCTACCTAGACATTACTAGGGTTACCCATCGCCCTCTATTTTTCTAAGCCCCATGTGCTTATCCAAAGTGCTCTTAAAAAACCCTGTTATATCTGCCTCCACCACCATTGCCGGCAGCCCGTTCCATGCACTCACCACTCTCTGTGTGAAGAAATTACCCCTGACATCTCCTCTGTACCTACTCCCCAGCACCTTAAACCTGTGTCCTCTTTTGGCAACCATTTCAGCCCTGGGAAAAACCCTCTGACTATCCACATGATCAATGCCTCTCATCATCTTATACACCTCTATCAGGTCACCTCTCGTCCTCCATTGCTCCAAGGAGAAAAGGCCGAGTTCACTCAGCCTATCCTCATAAAGCATGCTCCCCAATCCAGGCAACATCTTTGTAAATGTCCTCTGCATTCCAAGATCCCTCTGATCCTCCACACTGCCAAGACTATATACTATAGACATTAATACTATATTAATACTATATTTGACCTACGAAAATGGACCACCTCACACTTACCTGGGTTGAACTCCATCTGCCACTTCTCAGCCCGGTTTTACATCCTATCAATGTTCTGCTGCAACCTCTGACAGTCCTCCACACTATCCACAACATCCCCAACCTTTGTGTCATCAGCAGATTTATTAACCAATCCCTTCACTTCCTCATCCAGGTCATTTATAAAACTCACGAAGAGTAAGGGTCCCAGAACAGATCCCTGAGGCACACCACTGGTCACCATCCTCCATGCAGAATATGACCCGCTCTTTGCCTTCTGTGGGCAAGCCAGTTCTGGATCAACAAAGCAATGTCCCCTTGGATCACCTGCCTGCTTACTTTCTAAATAAGCCTTGCATGGGGTACCTATCAAAAGTCTTGTTGAAATCCATATACACTACATCTACTGTTCTTCCTTCATCAATGTGCTTAGTCACTTCCTTAAAAAACTCAATCAGGCTTACAAGGCACGACCGGCTTTTGACAAAGCAATGCTGACTATTCCTAATCATATTATACCTCTCCGAATGTTAGTAACTCCTGCCTCTCAGGATCTTCTCCATCAACTTACCAAGCACTGAGGTAAGACTCACCTGTCTATAATTTCCTGGTCTATCTCTACTCCCTTTCTTGAATAAAGGAACAGCATTCACAACCTTCCAATCCTCCAGAACCTCTCACGTCCCCGATCATGATGCAAAGATCATTACCAGAGGCCCATCAATCTCCTCCCACGCCTCCCATAGTAGCCTGGGGTATATCTTGACCGGTCCCGGCAACTGATCCAACTGGATGCTTTCCAAAAGCTCCAGCACATCCTCTTTCTTAATATCTACATGCTCAAGCTTTTCAATCTGCTGCAAGTCGTCACTACAATCACCAAGATCCTTTTCCATAATGAATACTGAATTATTCATTAAGTACCTCTGCTATTTCCTCCTTTCAATACAATGTGTATCATTGGACGTTAAGGTCCCAGCTTTACTCTTCTTCAGCCATAGTTTAGTGAAAAGTGATCATTAATTTTCCTTCGGTTTAGCAATCTCCCCCAAGTCTTTTGGGGATTACAGTTATCAAAATAGTCTCAACCTCTTTCTCTTTCACTTTCTCTCTCCATCTCTCTCTCTTTCTTCCACAATCTTCCTCGAAGGGTTCTCTTCACTTTCTCATTCTTTCTTCCCCTCGCGACTTTTCTCTCTCACACTCTCCACCGCAGTCTCCCTCGCTCGGCCTCGTCCTCTCACTCGCGATGTCTGCTTTCCTCGCGTTCTCCTTCGCTTTCTATCTCAGTCTCCCCTGCCTCTCTCTCCCTCCCCTCTCCCTCTCTCTCTCTCCCCTCTCTCTCTCTCTCTTCCCCCACTTTCTCTCTGTATTTCAGAACTGTAAGTGAAAGTAATCGTATTTTGCCTTCACTTGTAATCAGAGTTAAAATTCTGTGACAGAATAGTTCAAGTTGACAGACAGTCGGACAACCAACAAGTAGAGAAAGAGGAGAAAAGGAAGGTGAAGGAAAGGACGGATTATGACAGGAAAGCAGAGCTTGATACAGACGAAAGTATACTCCACGATTAGGCGTGTTTGTCAGAACCGTGAAAAGTGGTAACAGGTTCGCCTCAAGCTTCAGGTTAACACGGATTCACGTGTGGTGCAAAGTGGATTTCTCTGGGATGGTGAGGCCAGTGATGCCGTTGAGATCAACTTTAAGCAGCTGTTTTGTAACTCTGAGGCAATACACACATAATGGAAAAGAGTAGACACTTGACAGAACTCTGATGAAGGGCCAACAGTTTACATTTTTCCATTAACGCTGCCTGGCTGCTGAGTTCCTCTAGCATTTTGTGTGTGGAAAAATGTAAACAATCGATTTTTCGGGCCGTGCCACTTAAACGGGATCTGCATGTGTGTGTGTGTGTGTGTGTGCTATTCTGTATTTCGAGGACATACAGATTTCCTGGTGTTTGTATCGTAACTCTCTTCATCACATTGTTTTCATTTACCCACAGTTGGGGAATAAAATAGGGAACGTGATGGCAGCTGATCATTTATTAGATCATTTATTTATTTATTTCTAACGTTTCATAAGTTTACAGATCCGATTCAGTGGGTATTTCACCGCATTCTTTAGTTCCACTTGGAATTTGCTCTGAGTCAGGGCGTAAATACACGTGTTGGTGCAGGAACTGAGAATCTGCAGCATTACCGAAATCTGTTGTGTGATGTAACGGGGATCAGTGACAGAATCAATTGAACTCATCGAAATCCGTCTATAGATAGAAAATACCACCGTTGTTCCCCACAACAATATGAAGCTATCGGTTATGCTGAAGAGCAAAACGATGGATTTGCGTCGTTTCTCCATCTCCCGGTCCTTATTGTTCTCACCAGCCTTTCGTCCCCGGAGGCCCCTGCGGACTCGGCTGACCACTAGAATCCGCCTCACAGTCAGAATATTGAGCAGCAACATCAGAATGAATGGAACACAAGGGTTTAAAATGCGGTGAAACATTTCAAATGCCGCCCATGCGGGAGAGTTTGTGAAGCTCAGTGTAGGAACACAATACCAGGGAACACCATCAATTATTTCTCTGGGCTCGAATACAAAGACCCAGGGGACAGTCTCCAAACAGGCCAGCACACCCACTGTCCCGATAACCACAGCCGCCGTTCTCTCGGTGCAATATTTTGTTTTCAGCTTCTCACAGCAAATAGCCACAAATCGATCGACGGTGAAAGCGACGGTCAGCCAGACTGAGGTCGCCGTGCTCGCAAAAACCAACCATAGAGTGATTCTGCAGACATGAGTGATTCGCAGGAATGATCCGGGAAAATAAATCTCAGAAGTCATCCTGAGTAGTGGATTTGACATAACGACCAGGAGGTCGGCAACTGCCATTCCCACCAGGTAGCAGGTGACACACTTAGAGAGACCGCACTTTCCCCGGGACAGGATCACAACCGCCACCAAGTTCGCTGGAAGAGAGACAGGGAACAGCAAGTTGGCAAAATACTGAACAGAAACCAGTGCAGCAGTTTGAGTGTATCATGGATTATTTCCACTCTATTGTTGCATTTAGCCGTGCAAATGCTGAGAAAGGCCGCGGAGCTGGCGGAAAGGGAGCAGATTACACAGTAAAATAAAGTCAACACGATTGAATACGGATTCCGCGCGGATGTCGGAAAAGTGAATTGTCAGTGGAAAGCTAAAACTGTGTAACTACCACCTCAGAATCAATACTGGATGGAGAATTTCTGCCAACGTTTTCCTCGTCAGGACTTGATGAAATGAACAATGATGGGAGACTTCCACGAGATGCCATTCCGTGTCAGCGACAGAGCAGCCGAAGAACGGACCAAAACAGGAAATGTTGGAAACACTCATCCAGGCAAAAGAGAACATCTGGGAAAACAGATAACGTATCTCTCCTCAGAACTGTTCTCAGAGAGACCCGTGACCCGAGTCTTAACTGGTTTCTCTTCCCATACAAGCTGCTTGGGGCTGAGTGATTCCAGCATTCCCCGAGTCTTTTCCCTATCCCGGCATTTGCCACCTCACTGACTTTACAACAGAACATTGACTGATCCAAGACATGCAGCGCAGTCTGACACAACTTCTCAGACCGAAGTGACTATTCCCTCTGAATCCATCACAGGGAACCTGGGGAGAGTAATTCAACGTCCAGCAGCAAACTCGGTGCCATAGTCAGGTGTCTGTGAACGGGTCAGATGTTGATATAATAGAACACATTTCACAGTATTGATAACTGTGAAGCATCACGTTGGTAGTGTGTATCGACTCATCTTCCAGCTCAGTGTCTTCTCCATCAGCTGCTTTATATTTAGTCTTATCGCACACGTTTGTTAAAAGTCACCACCATTTTCTCACTACCACACGGAACTCCTGACATTTGCTAAAGTGTGACTACCAGTCGATGGCTTTATTGCTGCACCTCACGCAGAAAATCGCTCACATGCAAATGCAGATCATCAATTCGTATACAGTAATCTCCGAGAGCTGTGTAAGCACAATACTTGCAAATGCATTGCAACTGCCGCAAGACCAAAAGCACAGAGACCCGAACATCCCGTTATTGATCACAAATCACTGAACGAATGGTGCCTGGTCCGCTCAGACTCATTGATGTTGGCCAATTCGCTAAGTTTCTGCAGCGGTTTGATTTTTTAGATCGAGGTCCTCGAATCCAGAGTCCCAATATTTCCATTCCAATCATGCAAAGCCGAATACTCGGAATGTGGCAGCGACAGAAACAATCACAACATTGGAATTAAATATCTTTTCCCACCAATAGTAGCTGACACTGCGGCATACCTAGAACTCCAAAGGCTGCAATAAAAGGATAATAAACTTCTCGGATCCGCCAGATGACTGGATACACCATTTCAATGAGAATCTCTGATTTCAGTTGCTCCCGATTTCACAGCTTCTGCAGACACTTTGAACTGATGCATTTAAAGCGGCCCTAATTAAAACAGAGAATCAGTCTCCAGAGATATTGCTATACCGCTGACGAAGTTTTTCAGTTGCAGTTACTTGAACGAACACTTTAATTCAACACCATTGTTTCCGATATATGTTCCATAGAAGACAACTACGTCAAAATTCTTGGACACATCACATCAGCAGTGGTGGCAATGAGGTCGGTAATTACAAAGACTGAGCTTCGCTACCGTACAGCTACATTTACAGGTTACATTTCTGTCGGCTAATTATTCATCTATTAAAGGAGGCCAGTCTGCAGTAATTTGCATTTTACTAATTTGTATTCGGCCTCCTTCGGGTCCAGACTTATCCTTATCAATAAACATCTTAAAACCTCCAGAATTATAATCGTTATTTTTTCCCCAAGGAAAACGCAATCCTCTCAGACGACTCATTTCCCAAAACTAAGTCAAGGATATCCCACTGGACCATTCACATACACTTTCGGTAAACCTTCGTGAACGCACCTAACAAGCAATGCCCCATCCAAGTCTCAGGTTTTAAGAGAACCCCAGTCATTCTGGGGAGATTATTCACCTACTACAGCCACTCTATTGTTTTACATCAGTCCAGAACTTGCCGACATATCTGTTGATCTCTCTCACTGCCTATTGGGAGTCCTACAGTATAATCCCATCACCTTTCTTATTCTTGAGTTCTACCCACACTGTCTTACTGGATGAGCCTCAGGGTAGACCTTGCCCCTGTATGTTGTCTGACACTGCGATTTATTATTCAGCCTTTTCAGCTGAAACAAGAGCTCACTATATTTTAATCTACATTTCCTGGCATATTGATAACATCATTGCAGGTGAACACTTTAGCAAAATAAGAGTTAAGACAATCAGTAGTGTTCTCCTCTAAATAAATTAACTCTTATTGCTGATACACTTAACTTCCTACTTAACATTTTTTCTGACTGAAGTATTAACCAAATCTCTTGGGGTCATTCAGCATTATCAGCAGTATCCTTCTCAACTTGCCTTTGACAGTTAGAATTTCCCACTTGAACAAATCTCTCACAGGAGGGTTGATTGATAAGTACGTGGCCTAAGGTAGAAGAACTTTTACTGAAATAGCATCCTCCTATAGATGCTGCCTAGCCTGCTGCGTTCCACCAGCATTTTGTGTGTTGCTTGAATTTCCAACATCTGCAGATTTCCTTGTGTTTGAACGTTTCCTGAGCCTATTTACAGTATCCACCATGGACAACTCCACTTTTACATCCGTGTAACTGCCCTTATCTTGGTTGAGGATATTAGTTCTGGACCTGGGTGTTCACCATCTGGAATTCTGCCATGATATGTTTGCTTCCTCCTTGGTATCAATCACCATATGGTATCTTGTTGGTTGCTGAAACTCATTGAACAAGCTACATCTGAAACAGTCTGTTCCTGGATCGGTTCTGTAACACACCACCAGAGGAAACAATCCCTGACCTCTTCACAAATTCCTCTGCGTCTGTATCTTGTCATTTTGAATAGTTTAATCAATGTACAGGCTAAATCACCAATGATAAACATAGCTTCCCTCTGACCTTCCTTTGGTAGTCCCCAGTTGTGCTTTGTCCCATTGAGAGGGAGCACCTGGGGTCTGGAACCACTCGTATCCAGGTCTCCTTGTCCCTACCTTTCATTATTTCCAGACAGTCCCATTCCCTAGCACTGCCCCTACATCTTTATCCACCATCTCTACTACGCAGTGAACTGGGATACCCTCCTCCTTTCCCTTTTCATGAGCATTGAATATCCCAGAATACTGTTCCCTGTCCCAATCACCCTACAACCTTCCTCCTGCAATAACTGTTAGATCCAACGCTTTTGTTACTATTTTTGCTCCCAACTCAACAATTCTGTTACAAACGTCCACGCGTCAAATAGGAAGCCCACAAGCTTTGATAGTTTTACACATTTTGTTTTGACCCATTTCACTTTCTGACATCAGAATTGCAGATTTTCTGCCACTTCCTGTTATTTTGATTTACCGTTCCCCTCAGTAGCACAGGAACAGGCCTTTCAGACCAGGGTTAATTACTGAACACGAACTCAAATTTAACTCCATCTTAGTGCAAGACGTTGGAGCCATATGAAGAGGTGAGTTTCAGGACGTTGTTTCTTTCAGTAAGATCGGCACAGCTGTGTATTTTTAGTTGATAATTTGATGGGATATTACAGTCATGTAACAAAGTTATTCTGGGAATGACCAGTGTTAGAATGGAGGACTGAAACTTTGTAGTAAGGATGCAGTGGCAGTGAGTTCAACTAAGTTCTGTTTCTTTATTTATTACACGGGGGAGAAACGTAGGAATGGATCCCAAAAATATGATGTGCTCCTCTTGCAGGATGTCAGAAGCAGGGAGACCTGTAGTATTCCTGATCACTACACTTGCGAAAACTGCATCTGGCTGCATTGCCTTACAGATAATAGAAGAGAACTGGAGTTAGATGACCTTTGTATCATTCCGAAGACTGAAGAGTTGATACATAGGAGTTATTAGGAGACAGTCGTACCTATTTTGCTGGAAGAAGTTAGCTGGGTGACCATTTGGAGAGGGAAAGGAATGTACAGTATTCAGAAAGCAAAATTGACTGCCAAAATTGTAACTTTGCTGGACAAAGGGCCTGTTCCGGTGCTGTTAATGAATGAAACTTTGTTACAAAATGGGTAGGACTGGCAGCTCAGTTTTCTGAGGTTCCAGTGACTGTATTGCCAGATATAATCAAGTCCATTTTAAATAAAGGCGAACATGTGCTGACTTTCATAGAGCAAAGGGACGGATAACAAGGCGGATTAGAGGCCAATCATCATGTATCATCGAGATTCAGACGATATAGAGGTCAAAGTAACATTTGTGTCGAGTAAAACTAGGAAGGTGAGCTGTACTATCTGGCTGATAGCCCATAAATGTGGTACAATCCGCCGGTCGTCCGGCCTCCCCGGTTTTGGGATTGGCGTTACGGGATATTGCAAGGCCCTTGAGTCATGCATAGGATTCCTTCCTGTAAAAGTGTCGCGATACAGTTAACAGCCTCGAGAAGTAAACGGAATTAGCGAATGAAGGAGCGTCTCAAGTTTTTCTTAAATCGGAAGGATTCCCTAATTTTACTCTTTTAACCGTTTCACCATCGGACCCGGATATTTAGGCTTGGAGAGGACTTTATTCCCAAGAATACATGAGGTATGGAGTGTTCTTCCTCCAGAAAGCAATTTATCTGAGAAGGTTTAGCTGTATTTCAACGGCTCTACTTTCAGGGCTAAGTGTCCATTTTGTTCCAGTATTTAATGTCAGAGAAATGTTTACTATAAATCCTGAAATGCTTTTTCTTCGCAAGTATCCACGAAAGCACAGAAGTGCGCCAGAGAACGATTTACAGTGAAACGTGAGAACCCCGAAGTCCCTCCCTCCCAGCTGCCCCCCGCCCCCTCCCAGCGTGGAAACGGCAGCGAGAAATTGTATTCCTGACTATTTTTACACGCATCCTTAAAGCGGGAAATGAAATTTTCTACCGGTTGACCATTTTTCTGTTGGCATCTCGTGTCCTTCCTAAGATCACCATGCTTCCAGGCTCCTGCTAGGGATTGTCTCTTCGGCCTGATCATCTGCACTCGGGACCCAATCTGCATTTGTTCCCCCGGGCTAAAGCGTATCGTTTTTAATGGAGCAATAAGCCCTGATATTAGATACTCGCAGGAGTCGCTGCATATCACCGCGTAAAAGGTTACGTCCCTTTTGAGTCACATCATCTCCTCCAATTTAAGACTCCCCAAACCATTCTGTCCCTTTCTTAATGACTCAATGACTCTCATTCTATAAATGAGTGACCGGAATTGCACACAAGACATTGTGGTCTCACCAAAGACGTGTACATTTACAACGTGAAGTCCCATCTCTTGTACTCCAAATTCTACCTCATGAAGGCAGTTTAACAAATACCTTCCTCACCAACCTGACAACACTTTCAAAGAACTATGTACATGTACTCCAACACCTTGAAGGTCCAGACCTATTGCCACAGATACACCTTGGAGGCCCCGGTTAAATAGCTTTCTGTCACTGAGTTTCACTCAGAACAATGAACAGTACAGTATAGGATCAGGTCCTTCTTCCCACGATGTCTGTGCTGAACACAATGCCAAATTATGCTAAACCTCTTTTGTCTCTTCTAATGTCGCTATTCAGCACTCCCCATGGCAGCTCGTACCAGGCCCCACCACTCTGTGAGTAAAACTAATCTACTACTTACCCTGAAAATCATCTATAAATATCATCCTGTCCCCTAAAATGCACGCTATCTCGAATTTCATATTTCCACACAGGGAAAATAGTTCCGATTGTTTACAGTATCTACATATCTCATCGTTTTATAAACTTCTGCCAGGGCTCCCCGCAGCCTCCTTTACTCCAGGAAAAACAGTCCCAGCCTGTCCAATATTTGCTTGTAACTCAAATATCCAGTCCAGGTAACAGTCCTGTGAATCGTTTCTTTACGTTCCCATCCTCCTCTCGTGTGCTGATCAGAACTGCACAGACTACTGTCGGTGTGTTTAAAATAATGATTTGTACCTCTGTAATACAATGTCTCAACTTCTCTCAGAGTCTTTGCAGCTGAAGACAATCATGCCGTTCGCCTTCTTTGCAAACTTGTCTATCTTGTGTTGCGACTTTCAGGAAACTATTTATCTATTTCCCAAGATCCCTGTGTTCACAAACACTCGCCAAGACACTGCCTTTCACTGTATACGTACTGGCCTCTTTGCTTTCCCATCACTGAGCACTTTTCTGACTCTGTACCATGGACACAGTGGTGATAAAACCTTTTGGCACATTGGCCTTCATCAGGCAACGCACTGAGTATTGAGTTCGCGATATTGTTTTGCAGTTGTACAAGGTGTTGTAAGATCCTGAACGGGGTCACGTCGCCTCCGGACGGACCTCAGAGTTCGCAGCCGGTTCCGCCTGAGAAGTACCGGAGGATTGTGTTGAAGTCACTGCATGATGATTCTGGGCATTTTGGTGTTGAAAAGACCTATGGCTTGTTCAGAGATCGGTTTTACTGGCGCCGAATGAAGCCGGAGGTCAAAGAACACAGCAAGTCATCTATTCGGTGCATAAGGAGGAAGACGCTGCCTACGAGGGCAGCTCCGTTGTCCGACTTGCAGAGCGCAGGGCTGCTTGGCCTGGTGTGTATGGATTTCTTGTCAATAGAGGCAGATACCAGCAACATAGCGAATGTATTTGTCATCACGGATCACTACACCAGATATGCGCAACATTTCCCTACCAACGATCAGAGGGCGTCCACGGTGGCCATTGTGTTGTGGGAGAGGTATTTTTCTTATTATGGCCTTTCCAGGTGAAGACATAATGATCAGAGACCGGATTGCAGGAGTAGGTTCATACAGAAGTTACTGAGCAAGTTACTTGGAGTCGAATGGAGGGCTACTGTTTATCACCCACAGGGTGACCCAAGGCACAAAATATTAATTGGACCTTGCTGGGCATGCTCGGAACCCTGGAAGGCAGCAAGAAGATCAAGAGGAGTAAACATATTGAGCAACTGGTCCACTGCTGCAACTGTACACACAATGAAGCTAGCGGGTATTCGCCATATTATCTGATGTTTGTGCGCGAGACAAGTTTGCCCATCGACCTTTGTTTTGGAATTGGTGAGGTATACCGACCACAGAATATCTATCGGAAGTATGTGCCTGACATGAGAAGGGAACTGAAAAGCAGGATAAAGGGAATAAGAGGAAGTATGATCAAAAGGTTAGGTTCTCCCAACACATGGCGGGAGACCGAATGCTCATAAATAGTTTGTGGCTTCCTGGGAAGCATAAATCAGCTGACCGCTGGGCGAATAGGCCCTTTGTCGTGGAGAGTTAGATACCAAACGTACGAGCTTTCCTGGTGAAAGCAGAGAATGGGAATGGGCCTGTCAAGAATCTCCATCAGAACCAACTTCTGTCTCTGAGAGAAGAGGTGTGGGTTGGCCCAGTGGCCGACCTGGAGCCTACACATATTATGAGGATTCTGCACCAATACGGAGCAACTGAAGGACCAATAGCAGGATAGATGAGACAGCACTCCCGCCTCTGAATGGGATACTGATTCAGAGGATGAGGAAATGGGATGTGGTATATGTGACCTTTTGCTAACTCCAGCCCTGACAGAGGAAGTGATTCCCAACCCTTCTCACGCTGTCAGGTGAAACTTGGGTCAGGAGCTGCAGCTGGTGCACTTCCCCCCTGTGAAGATAAGGGGACACTACCGACACCCTGATCTCCCATATCCTGTGGCAGAGAATATCACTGTCATGAATGCCATACCCCAATAGGGATAGGATTTTTTTGTAAGTATGAAATTTGACTTCCCAGAGTACAACACTTCATCTACCATTTCTCTGCTCACATTTCCAACTGTTTTATAATTAGTTGAACATTTTGGCAAACTTTCTCACTATCCAAATCTGCATCAATTTTCAGTCAATGATGTAGTGTCTGGTTTGCCTCATTGCCCTTGTTAAACAGCGGAACAACACTGGCTCATCTGAAGCCCTCTACAGCAACATGTGTAATTTAAAAAAAAGACAAGAAAGATTTCTGTAAAGGCAGCAGCAACCTGCAATCTTGCCTCACTCATTCAGTAACCTGGGATTAATCCAATCCAATCCTATCAACCTGCCGTGGAATATCAGCGTATCCTTCCTGATCTTTCTTTAATGAATTTGTCTTTAGTGAATAACCACCTGAATATTCATTTCGTGTTTGTTTAGACAAGGCCCTTGATAACTATTCAGCAATGTGCAAATTAAAGAGAGAATCAGCAGTGCAGAATGAAGGTTCGGGGCCATCCTCACTTCCCCACCATCTTTTATATTGTTGAATAGCTATCAAGGGCGTTGTCTAACTTCTGCTTCATATACGTTCCATACACGTCCTTCTAATTTTTGACTGCATTTGTCACCTCTCATCATCCAATGTTCTCAGATCTTTCATCCTTTTCTTTACCCCTCACAGAAACAGATTTAAATAACATTCACAGATGCGATGTGAGTTCACCCAATCACAGCTGCTCCCATTCGCTACTTCCCCCTGTTCCTGCCTAACAGAATTCTCATGAACTTATAACGCAGGGAAATCTGCCGAAACTCAGCAGGCCAGTCAGCATCTATGGCAAAGAGTAAACAGTCGGCATTTTGGTCCAGGTTCTTTCATCTGCAGTGGAAACACTAGGTGAGGTCAGAGTAATAAGGTGGGGGAGCGAAGGATAAAGTACATGGCGTTAGATGATCATTACCTTGCTCAAAGTTTAGCAAATTCCCCCAAGATCGTGTCCTTCTTTGGAGATGACAAAGCAATGAAAAAGATGAAAGATGAAACATTTGAGGCCGGTTCATTGGCTATATTTAAGAGGAAGTTAGATATGGCCCTTGTGGCTAAAACAATCAGGGAGTATGGAGAGAAAGCAGGTATAGGGTTCTGAGTTGGCTGATCAGCCATGATCATACTGAATGACGGTGCAGGCTCGAAGGGCCGAATGCCTACTCCTGCATTTATTTTCTATGTTTCGATGTTTCTATGACTCTTGTCAAAATGGTCTCCCTTTGAAATAAATCTATTGCAAGCCGCGTTGCCCAATGCAAGGTCTCTAAAATATCCCTAATGCAGCTGCCTCTACCACCAAACCCAGCAGCGAATTTCACAAATTTTCTCCGCTTCAAAATTCACCGCAGACATATGCCCTATAATTTCCTCCAATCATCTTAAAATTATGTCTCCTCGTTATAGCCACACCCACCATGGGGAAAATTCTCCTATCCTCACAACTCATGTTCCGTGAAATACAGTGTTTAAAGTAAATGTATTGTCGACGTACGTATGACTCACCATTTACCACCCTGTGATTCATTTTCTTGAAGGAAAACAGTAATTACAAAGAAAATCAAGGGATCAATGATAAGCTACACAGAACTAAGACGGACAAAACACCAATGTACAAAGACAGCAAAGACTACATGTCGTGTACATTTAAAAGAAAAAAACAAAATGACAATAAATGCGAAGTAAATATCGAGGATATGAGTTGTTGAGTCCCTGAACGTAAGTTCATTTGCTGAGCTGGGTAAAATTGTTCCTTCTGTTTCAAAAGCCTGATCGTTGAGGAATAATAGCTATTCCTGAACCTGGTGCTGCGGGATCTGGGGCTCCTTTATTTCCTTCCAGAAAACAGCATCGAGAAGCGAGCTTCACCTGGATGATGGGGACCTTGATGTTGGATGCTGCTTTCCTGTGACTGCGCTCAGTGGTGAGGCCGACTTTGTTTTTACTCTGTTGTTTTTACAACTTTCCATAACCTGCCTACGTTTCTGTTCGGCTTTCTGTTGCTTTCATGACAAAAGCCTTTGGAAATTTAAGCTCGCAACACCTCAGGTTTTTCCTTAAACTACACTCTATTACTTCCTGAAAGATGCCCAGTGGGAGAAAGGAGATCGCTAATGTCCAGAATTACAGAACAGACTGAACTTTTGATATCATTACTGGGCAGAGGATCATTGTGAGATGGGGTACACCATTCAAACCATCAAGTCTATTTTAGCTCCTGGTACAACATTCCCACTGTCCCATTCCACACTCCATTCCAACAGCTCGGCAAGTTATTTCGCCTGCAGTACCGGTCCAGTTCTTCTTTGAACACTCTGATTGGTTGTTCCCACCTTCCCAGATGAGAAACATAGAGTAGAAATTAAATTTCCATCCCATGCCCCTTAGTCCCTTTGCCCACTTGGGACTCAAATCACTGACCATTGAACAGTACAGCTCTGGAATATTCCACCTCAGCTCAGTGTGTGTGTGTGTGTGTGTGTGTGTGTGTGTGTGTGTGTGTGTGTGTGTTGCCCAGAACACCACGGTTACCTGCATGTGGTCTGTGCCCCCTGTTACGGACACGCAAACCTGTAAACATATCAACAGTATTGTATTAGTAATTACGCAATATAGTAACTGAAACCAGGTAACCCAAGAGTTAGCAGTGCTATGCATATATAGGTGTAAACATGGAGTTCCCAAACTCATTCAAGCTCAGGAGGTAAATGTTAAAGTCTTACGATGGTATGTAAGACAGTTCAGTTCAGTCCTGGAAGATATGTGTAATACAAAGGCGAATGTTGTGAGAAGGCAATTACATCGATATTCCACAGATTCCACGACAGCAATACAAAATAACAATAGCAGTAGGTTTTACCTCCGAACTTGTTCCACTCCACACGAAATATCGCTGACAATGATCTTCAACGAATATCCTTTCAACACAAATGATACCACCCCGAATCACAGCCACGGGACATCTCAAAGTGGTGGCCACAGGATACTCAAGCAAAATTCACGTATGGATCGTCACCAACAGCAGCTTATCACAAAGGAGACTCTCTTCCAAGGAAAACTCCCACCCAGGCAAGGGTAGACACACCGGTAGATTTCACAATGTTATCCGAACCACACAATGTGATAACATTTATTGAGTTCCACGCCATACGAAACAACTACAACAGTGATTTGCCACTGGGGTGTCTTCGCCAGTGAAATACCCCACCCAGACAAGGCTAAACACATACGTTGTATTCACAAAGGTTTTCCTCTCACCAGAAAACCCACTCTTGAGGATAAACTATGTGATAATCACACTTTCGTACTCGAATGGAATCAATAACACCCTGACGGGGTTCTTGGGAGAGAGTACAAACAGTGATCTCTTTGTCACTAAGTTTCTTCTGTTTCAAACCTTCCTCTCCTCTCCTTTCTCCCTGCAACTGCTTCTTGTTGCAGCCAGTTGTGAGCGTCATTTATCAATACTCTGGATCGATCTCCACTCAGCCCTTCGGGCTACTGGAAGTTTACACCAGCGACCGCTGTCACTGGTGTAAACTTTGATTGACTCCATTTCGACTCTGACTGCCAGTGTCTCTGTGCCCTTGTATATTCAAGACAAGCCGCAGGAAAAAATGTAAACATTCATTGTCCATCAAATAACTAACTCCACCTCTCTCACCATAGTAACCAAGCAATTTTGTACTCAATAGAAATCCAACAGTGTCCAAAAGTCAATCTCATTCTCTCGGCATTTTAAAGTGACAGTCTACAGAAAAATAAACCCTGGGGGTATATTACACTCCCCAATAGACTAAATCTACCAAAGGACTGGCCTACCTTAATTACTCTTTGAGAGTCCCAACACCACCTTCTCCTTAGTATCAAAACGCCTGATAAGATCACCATACCCGCTTTCTGATCCCGCTTTCCTCCATCTCCTTCTCCTGAGAGAACACCAATAAAAGCAATGTGTTAATTTTGTACCTTGTGTTCTATCTCTGGCTCCGGCCATAATCTACCCTCGTTGTCCTTGGGTGGCCCTATCCTGTCCACAGTACACTGTCGTTTTCAGTGTTTACATAAAATGTCCTCATGGATCCTCCTCACTGAGAACATTCCCGTCACAGTTCATTCTCCTTATTCACACTGTGACTTGTTCCTTGCCCGCTGGATGTTCCTGCACGATCCTGTGCAATTTCAGCTTCGTAAACGTTACATATATATTTCCTCTTATTTTTTATAACTAAATACAACATCTCATCATCTTCAGCTGCTGGATGTCCCCATCCTTCTCCATCTTCCTCACGTGGACAGGGAAGTTCTGAATGTTGATCAGCTGGTTTGTAAGTCACTCCCATATGTCAGACATGGACTTAACCAGTAAGAGCGACTCTGGAATGTTTAAAGCATCTGAATCCTGGATTGTTTATCTAGATCTCTATAATGGCTGTGTCATCGTGCCAGTTACTAATCCAGGACTTAAGTACGTCTCCTTAACTGTTCTACACCCTGCACTGAAATAAACACACATGTGCCCCTCGGTGCCTCTGTCCTCGTTAACGAGGCCCCACCTTGATTTCCTTTTGGCGTTCCTCGTTTCTAACTTCCACTCAATGCGACTTGAGGGCCTGTAACTCTAGATCCCAACGCCATCCGCACCTTCCAGCTCCGCATGCCACGTGTTGGCTATTCGGGGCAGTTGCAGCAAAATTCCTTGTTGGAATATCAGCTCCCCGTCTGTAAGGGTGTAACTTGTCCTTCTTGCACCAGTTCCATGTACACTGGAAGAGAGCCCAGTGATCTATGTACATGATGCCCCTCGTCATGCCCCAGGTTGTTAGCCACACATAATTGTAAACCTTACCATCACCTTCCTCAGAAACACGTAACACAGGAATTACTCCTGAGATCACCACCCGAAATTTCGGTCTTCATAAATTTCTGCCTCACTCCCTAAATAATCTTTGCAGATCCTTGTTTCTTTGTTGTTAGTTTTAATAAGGCTCACCGTGCCCATTCGGAATGTCCTGTGCCTTCTCAGAGGCATCTTTGACCATGGCTTGATGGCGGCAACGCTCCATCCTGCAGTCCCACTCATTTTCACAGATTCTCCTGGCTGTGTCCACCTCGATTAAAGATTTTATTTTGCTGCATTTGATTCATATTATTCCATTTCACATGCATTTATGAGCTTATCTTTGTCATGAAAATTATTTTTTTTAATCATTCTGTTTTTTTTTGTTTGATTCAGCTCAGGGTATTTACATATGAATTCGCAAAACAAAAGCAGACTGCTCACGTGTTTAAACATTTTATTAGAACTAATACAACTCAATGCAGAAAATAAGAAAAAAACAATGTCTACGGTAGTAGCTGTACAGAAATGAAATTAATACTTATCATCCACTAAACAAACCGGTCTCACTGATGGAGAACCACAAATTCGACGATGTCACCCTTGTTCACACCCTCTGCCTCACGCCCTCTCCTTGCACCCACTCTAGCGTCACCTCCAAGGCACCCTCTCCATCGCGTAATCTTGGGAGTCCTATTCACTTCCTCCTTCGCGTCCTCATCCCTAGCGCTGAATTGCGCTACCTCTCTGTCTCTCACAGAGATACAAGTGAAGGAAATTGACTTCAATTGTAAAAAAGTTAAAATTCTCTTACAGAAAGCCAATTCAATGTGGCCGTGTGAAGGACAACCTTCAGGTAGTAAAGGAGGAGAAAACATTGATTGAAAGAAAGGAGTGGTTATAATGGGAGCAAGAGTGGTTGATACAGACTAAAATATATTCCAAGTCGAGGCGGTTTTGTCAGAACCGGGAGGCAGGGTAACAGTACCGCCTGAAGCTTCAATTTAACAGGGCAAGACGTGAAGGTGAAACGGGGATTTCTCTGGGATCCCAGTGATGCCGTCAGAACCAGCTGTAAACAGCTGTTTTGCAACTCTAGCGCAACAGACTCAAAATGGAAACGAGTAACCAGTTGACAGGACTCTGATGAAGAGTCTCTGCCCGAAGCGTCGACAGTTTCCTGTTTTCAATCGATGCAGCCTAGCCGGCTGAGTTCCTCCAACATTTTGTCTGTGGAAAAGAATAAACACTCGACGTTCCGGGCAGGGACCTTTCATCAGGATCCGATTTTGTTTGTGTCGTTTTTCGAGCATCTGCAGATTTGCTCGTCTTTGTTTTGTAGCTCTGTTCATCCCATTGTCCTCCAGTTACGCAAAAGTGGGGGTTAGAATAGGGAGCATGAAGGCAGCTGAAAAGTAATACTTCACAGGATTCACTTCTACCGTTTCACGAGTTTCAAAATCGGATTCAGTGGGTATTTCACCGCATTCTTTAGCTCCTCTCGGAATTTGCTCTGCGTCAGGGCGTAAATACACGTGTTGGTGCAGGAACTGAGAATCTGCAGCATTTCCGATGTGTGGTCCGCGATGTAACGGGGATCCGTGAGAGAATCAACAAAACTTATTGAAATCCGTCTATAGATAAAAAATATCACGTATGTTAGCCACAACAATATGAAACTAGCGGTTATACTGAAGAGCAGAACGATGGATTTGCGTCGGTTCTCCATCTCCCGGTCCTTGTCATTCTCTCCACTCGTTTGACCCCGGAGCCCCCTACGGACTCGACTGGCCGCTAGAATCCGCCTAACCGTCTGAATGTTGAAGAGCAACATCAGAATGAAAGGGAGACAAGGGACAAAAATGCGATGAAGTATCGCAAATATCAGCCATGAGGGAGAGGTTTTATAGATCGGTGTGTAAACACAATCCCATGCCACACCATCAATTAATTCTCCAGGCCCGAATACAAAGCCCCAGGGCACAGTCTCCAAACAGGCCAGCACACTCACTGTCCAGATAACCACAGCCGCCGTCCTCTCGGTGCAATATTTTGTTTTCAGCTTCTCACAGCAGATAGCAACAAATCGATCGACGGTAAAAGCGACGGTCAGCCAGACTGAGCACGCAGTGCTCGCAAAAACCAACCACAGACCGAGTCTGCATACAGGAGTGATTCGCAGGAACGAGCGTGGAAAGTAAGTCCGAACAGTCATCCTGAGCAGCGGATCGGAGATAACGACCAGGAGATCGGCCGCTGCCATTCCCACCAGGTAGAGAGTCACACATTTGGAGAGACCGCACTTCCCTCGGGACAGGATCACAATCGCCACCAGGTTCGCTGCAAGAGAGACAAGGAACAGCAGTCTGAGAAAACACTGAGCAGTTTGAACAATGCAGCAGTTTGAGAGGATCCTGTAATACTTCTAATGTATTGTTGCATTTAGCGCTGAGAGGGTAGAGAGAGGGCGCAGAGCTGGCGGAGGCAGAGAAGGAGTTTACTCAGTAAAATAAAGTCAATATAATCTGAATATCGATTCCTCACTGACGACCGAAAGGTGGTGGCATTGGAAAGTAAAACTGGGTAACTAACTCCTCAGAGTCAATACTAGATGGAACAGTCTCTACGGGCTCCTACGCGTCTTGTCTGCAGGAAGTTAATAAATGCGGAGGCTGATGGCGGGATTCTTCCACTGGACAATCGACAGTTTATCTGGCGATCCCTGTCAGCGACAGAATAGCCGAAGGACGGACACAAACCGGTAATGCGAGAAACGTTCATCCAGGAGAAACGGAATAACATCAGTTAAATAATCTCTCCTGAGAGCTGTTCTCAGACAGACACCAGACACGAGTGTTAACTGGTTTCTCTTCCCATACAAGCTGCTTGGGGATTAGTGTTTCCAGCAATCCCCGAGCTTGTTTTCCATTCCAGCATTTGAAACCTCATCGACTTTACAATAGAACATTGACTGATTCCAACAGCTACAGCGCAGTCTGACACAACATCACAGACGGACACCTCCCACTGAATCTTCACAGTGAAGCAGGGGAGAGGAATTTAGCGTCCAGCAGTAAACTCGGTTCCAACAATCAGAAGTCTGTAAAGGTGTCAGATATAAATATAATAAAATACAATTCGCTGTATCGAAAACCATGAAACACCTGGCTGAACAACGAGTTCATTGTGTTGTCCACCAACTGTTCTACATTCAGTCATAATGCACTCATTGATTAAAAATCCAGAACAGTTTCGTGTTCCAACCCCGAACTCCTCACATTTGCTAAAGTTTTGCTCCCTGTCATTGATTTGATTGTTACACCTGACTCAGAAGATCGCTCACATACAAATGCAAACAATCAATTGGGGGTAGGCATAATATTTACAAATGCTGTGCAGCTGCTACAAGACCAAAAGAACAGGGACCCGAACGTCACATTATTGACCACAAACCGCTGGGCGAAAGCTGACTGATCCGCTCAGTTCCATTGAAGTTGGTGGAAATGCTGTATTCTTGCAGCGAGTTGCATTGAGATCCAGATCTCAGAATTCACAATCCCTGTCTTTACATTCCATTCCTGAAAAACGGAACCCTGATACTGCAGAGGTGACAGTGGAAAGCAGCGACAGGACATTCACAACACTGGAAATAAATTTAGCTCCCACCAACGCCAGCTGACCCGGCAGCTTACCGGGAATTCCAAAGGCTGAAATAAAGGGATAGTAAATTTCTTCTACCCGCCAGATGACTGGATACACCATTTCAGTGAGAATCTGTGAATTCTGTTGTTCCTGAATTCACAGCTCCGTCTGTCACTTTGAACTGATGCATTCAAAGCGGGTTTAATTTATACAGAGTATCAGTCTCCAGAGATGCTGTTATACCCCTGACTAGTTTTGTTAGTTACGGTCACTGAATAAACACTTCAATTTAATGCCTTTCTCTGATATAAATCACAAACAAGAGAAAAACGGCAGATGCAGGATACCTAAGCAACACACACAAAATGATGGAGGAACACGACAGGAGGAACGACTGTGCTCTTTTCCTGAGATGCTGCCTGACCTCCTGAGCTCCACCAGCACTTCGTATCGGTTTCTCTGATGGAAATATTCGGCCGATTGAAGACGAATACATTGAAATCCTTGGGCATTACCTCAGCAGTGACTCATCCGGTAGAAATAATGCCGGAGCTTTAATTACAATGTCAGAGCTTTGTTAGGAAGCAGCTACACTTACAAATTTCACATTTATGTTAGCTAATTATTCATTAATACACGGATTCGGTCGACTCAAACCGATCCTAATTTCTCTCCCAGCAGTTGCTAATTTTGAACTGACCTTTAGTTTTTCAACTCCTTACACACACACACACACACACACACACGCGCACACACACACACACACTTCTATTTCTTCTTTGGTGGTCTATCGAAATCCGATGACGACGTTTACTCCTTTAACGATGAGATCTTTGATGACTATACAATCCTACCCTGGACCCACAAATTCGTTTGCACGTGGGACATGTATTTGTGGTTGCGGTGGTGGTGGTCGTGTTGGTAGCGGTGACTCTCTTCTGCCATCTTCTGGTTGTTCTTTCCATCTCCAGAATACGAACCCCGTTCCTACACAGCTTTCGCCAAGTGTTACGGTCAGCAGCAACATCCTCCATGTCTTCGGGTCTGATCTTCCACTTCCTGAAAGCATTTGTAGCACCTACCCAACAGGTTGGCTTATGTCTAGGGGAAAAAGGAGATCCAGCCACTCACCAACCCCACCTCCCGTACACGCAGGTGCTGTGAGAATCACGTTTATGCCACGCGCACACACACAATATCAAACTCACACCAGATACAGTTACGGAATACACTTTAACGATTTTACTAAAACTAAAAACTGCTATGCAATAAAGTATATATGAAGGAAAAGAAAATAAAGAAAAATGCGCCAACTTATCAAATTTCAGACAGTTTAGTGCACATCGTTGGAGCTCAGCCATCGAACCATTCGACCCCTCGTCACTTTCCTCCGACCTCCACGTCCTCGCTCCTGGGAGCACCCGGGTGGTCGATCGAGCAGTGCAACGCACGTCCACCTTCCTCGGCGTCTCCTTCCCGACTGTCCTGAAAAGACCGCGAACCCCCCCCCCCCCACCCGCTCCCAGACCTACGGGACAAAATAACATTCCCCATTGGTCAACAAATGAATACAATCCCCATATCAGCAAGTCTAAAGCTAAACAACTGCGAGAGAAGCATTCCTACTCTTAACAAAACAAAGAAGCCATTTTGAAAAACATACACAGTATATTGTACACATTCTTCATCCGATCCTTATAGCGCTTTTTCGGCCCTCCAGCTGAGCGTCGACCATGATGTAGCTGGCCATATAACACTCTGCGGGGTAGCCGACATCTGGGTATCCTTATCACGTGCCACAGACACTGCAACTGACGCTGGGTGATCACGGTCTCAATATTTCTGCAGTTGATCTTTACAAGTATTTCAATGTGAGGCACCCGCTCACGCCAGGTAATTCCCAGGATGCAATGAAGGCAGCTTATCCGAATGCGCTCCAAGGACTTGATGTGACAGCTGTAGATTACCCAAGCTTCACAGGTACAAAGGCCACACACACACACACACACACACACACACACACACACACACACACACACACACACACACACACACACTCACACACACACACAGACACACACACACATACACACACACACACACACATACACACACACACAGATTCACACACGCACACACACACACACATACACACACACACATAGACACACACACACACACACAGACACACACACACACATACACACACACGCAGACACACACACACACACACACACACACACACAGACACACTCACGCACACACACACACACACACAGACACACTCACGCACACACACACACAGACACACACACGCACACACACACACACACACACACACACATACACACACACACATACACACACACACACACACACACACAGACAAAGGGAGGGGGAGAGGGAGAGGGGGAAGGAGAAGGAGAGGTTGAAGTGTAGGATCAAGGAGCGGGAGAGGGTTCATTCCATGCTTTCAAATCTTGAAGACTCTAGTACAGGATGAGTGAGGGGGATCATTCTGTACCTGTAATTCTCTGGTACAGTATCAGTGTGTGGGGTTCATTCCGTGCCTGTCAGTCTCTGGTGCACTATGAGTGTGTGGTTCATTCTGTACTTGTCAGTCTCTGGTACAGTGTGAGAGTGCGGGGGTTCATTCCGTACCTGTCAGTCTCTGTTACAGTGTGAGTGTATGAAGTTTGTGCTTTTTTTTACATTTTGTTCCATAACTCTGGCATTGAATCGCCATATATATTTACTTCCATTTTTGTTGAAACGACATTTTCCACAATAGTGTTCCGCTATCTTCAGCTGATACTTATTTGCTCTACAGACTGGTTATATTGGATTAGTAACTCAAAGGTCATTGAGTCGGAAACGGGGCCATCAACCTCCAATATATTTGCATACAACTGATTATTATTTTACATTATTCAAGTCTATTCAGTTTTTCCAGCGTCCATGGGTAGCGAGATACTGTACTTAGGCACAGTGTAAAAAGGACTTGCAGACGATGAATACAAATTCCATTCCGCTTGCAACAATAGAATGCAAAATAAAGTGGGGATTCCTCCTCCGAATTTTATTGTCAATGTGTCTGTATCTCCCTGTGGTGTAATGAGAAAGGGTGCAGTGGAGATTTACAAGGATGTTGCCTGGATTGGAGAGGGTGCCTTATAAGATTTGAATGAACTCGGCCTTTTCTGCTTGGAGCGAAGGAGGGTGAGAGGTAACCTGGCAGAGGTCTATAAGATGATAAGAGGCATTGATCGTGTGGATAGTCAGAGTTTGTAAGCTGTATTGTGCTGTAGATTTTTTAGTGTTTCTGTGTAACTGAGTCCCTAACTTCGAGATTAGTCCTCATGCTTTCCAGGGTCCCCCTGGCCCTCTGTATTTCTTCACTTTCCACCATTTGTTATGTATCCCGTGGTCATGCATAGATAATCTGCCTGAATCGCCTGATTTCCCCATAAACATGTACCCTCTAGATTTAAAGAGAACAATTATACTTTATCCATCTACCACCTCCATGAATCTTCTAAATCTCAAACATCACTTTCCCTCCGTACCTACCAAGAAAATAAACTCACACAAATACGTTAATTCATATGTAAAGGGGAAAGATCTGTCAATTTTTATCAATATTTGCAAATGGAATTAGACCCCTGCCGACATCGCTGTATAACTTGGTCGTTGCACAGACGCTCAGTTGTGGTCTTGTGCATGATAAGTAGTCGCAAGCTGTGCGTTCCACTGTCGGTGAGAAAGGGGACCCTGAGATCAGCAAAGCAGCAGGTTCTGTTCATTTGCACACGCTGCGCGGGCGATCTAAGCACCTATGACAAAGTGACATGGTCGCTCAGGACTCTCCACGACCAAGGTGCTGTTCCCAGTGGACTGATCAGGAAGGAAGCATAATTCCGGCTCCACCGAAAGTTCTTTCCCAGCCCCGGAAAAGGACATGTTGGCAGAACCGCAGTCCGTGAGTGTAATCGCTTTTCCAGTAAAACATTCCCAGAAAACTGCAGTGGTGCCACTGCACTGATTCCGGAATTGGTGAATAATGCTCCCGGAATCTGGGAAATACTCTGACTGCTCCTCATTCAGGAACAGAACTTGCTTTCTAGCCATGCATTCGGGCTTAGTAACAGAAGGACATAATTGTCGTGGACATGACCCTGATCCTGACCAGGGTAACCTCCCTGTCTCCCATCGCCTCAATAGACAACAGACAGTAGACAGTAGGTGCAGGAGTAGGCCATTTGGCCCTTCTAGCCAGCACCGCCATTCACTGAGATCATTGCTGATCATACACAATCGGTACCCCGTTCCTGTCCTCTCCCCATATCCCTTGACCCCGCTATCTATAAGAGCTCTATCTAACTCTCTCTTGAATGCACCCAGAGACTTGGCTTCCACTGCCTTCTGGGGCAGAGCATTCCACATATCCACCACTCTCTGGGTGAAAAAGTTTTTCCGCATCTCTGTTCTAAATGACCTACCCCTTATTCTTAAACTGTGGCCTCTAGTTCTGGACTCACCCATCATCGGGAACATGCTTCCTGCCTCCAGCCTGTCCAATCCCTTAATAAGCTTATATGTTTCAATCAGATCCCCTCTCCTCTCATCCATCTAAATTCCAGTGTATACAAGCCCAGTCGCTCCAATCTTTCAACATATGACAGTCCCGCCATTCCGGGAATTAACCTTGTGAACCTATGCTACACTCCCTCAATAGCAAGAACGTCCTTCCTCAAATTTGGAGACCAAAACACACAATACTCCAGGTGTAGTCTCACCAGGGCCCTTTACAGCTGCAGAATGACCTCTTTACTCCTTTACTCAATTCCTCTTGTTATAAAAGCCAGCATGCCATTAGCTTTCTTCACTGCCTATTGTACCTGCATGTTTGCTTTCATTGACTGATGTACAAGAACACCTAGATCTCCAGAGCCACGAAATGTCGGGCCTCCGAAGGCGAGCGAAGATCTTCGGCTGCTCCCTTGGCATGGCCTCTTTCATACTGTTGTCACCCATGTTTACAAACAACATTATCCAGCTTGCCTTTGGTGCATGGAAGGAAATCAGTTGTGGCCGCAAAAGAGACACCGGGATGTGGGGACAGAGCTCGGAAAAAGCGAAGCCACGGACTTCTTACATCGCAAACTAGCGAGTTAGTTGATATTTTCTCCTGTCGCTGTGAAGTAGAGACATCTCTTTCTTTCTTATCAATAGAGCCTGTGGTATGTCGGATACCGGGAAAATAACTAGTCTGTAGAGTACTGCAAGTCTGTATCTTTGCTATTGCTTTGTTGCACGCTTGAGTGCACGGCAGTGGGTGCCAGTGCTCTTTTATGGCTGGTGGAGGGAGGAGGGTCGTGACTTGTGCCGCTTACGCGCGGGAGCGAGGAGCGTTGATGAGGGGGTAGCTTTGGGGTTCTAACATTTAACTGTCATTCATTCTTTGGAGACGCTCTTCTGTTTTTCGTGGATGGATGCAAAAAACAAAGCACATTTCAAGATGTATATTGCATACATTTCTCTGACTTTAAATGTCCTGTACCTTTTATCCTTTGGAGGAGGCTGAAGAGAAGGACCTCGAAGGAAGTAATCTGCGGATTACTCACGTTGCCACAGGTTAGTGCAAGTAGGAATGGTATGATAACATGATAAATAAGTGGTTAAGAGATAGTGCTGGTTTGGAGAATTCAGGTTTTCTGGAGAAGGAATGACTTGGAACGGGTTGCACCTGAACCGGAGGGGATCAAATATCCCGGCTGGTAGGTCTGCGAATGCTACTAGGTTGTGGGGCTGAGCGTGTGAGAGTGATTTTAAGCTTGTCATGCAAATGGCAGCGAACTGGAGCACCCGATCAGCATGTGAAGTATTGGACAGGAAGGTAGATGTCAGGGAAGGTGTTGATAGGAAAAATTTAATTAACAGGCATGGTGAGACTGGGAGTTTGTAGTGTGTGTATTTTAATGCTAGATTATTACGGGTGAATATAATGTTCACACTCCATTGGTCCCGAGAAAATAGTACAGTTTTATCCTACTGCCCACATAGAATATGCCTTCTATTCCGGCGAGCATCATCGTAAGCCTCGTCTGCACCATTCCAAACACTCTACCTCGTTCATGCAATGGAGGGAACATATTTGAATGCAATACTCTGAATGTAGCTTAAAATGTTCTATACAACTGTATCATAATTGACTACTTATTGAACTCAGTGCCTTGATTATTAAAGTATGTATCCACAGAACTTCATTACCAGCATATCAATTGGGGTGGCCTCTTTCAGGAAGCTATGCCGTTGGATCCCTTGATCCCTCTGTACCAGAATGACTGGCCTTTTATGTCTGAACTCCCAACTTGCAATGGCTTTTTTCAGGTCTTGTTAAACTGAATTTTCTATTTTCCTACCCAGATCTGCCAATTTGCTATCATCTTTTAGCCAATCTTTCTGCTGAGTCCCGAATCATTTCCGGTCCCCTGGTCTACCTTCCTTTCTGGTCACTTAGCTTACAGTAGATAATTCTAAATTTGATATCTTCCTTGACCACAGACGGTTCACCTTTCCCCTGAATCACGTTGTTTAAATGGGATTGATGTCTGCTCAGTGTTATGATTCAACTGCTTAAACATCTACCACTTCTCACCCTCTGACCTGCTCCTGAGACTGTTCACACCGTCCAACCCACCATCACACCTGTTCAAGTGCTTTTATTTAGGTTGAGGACTTTGCTCCTGGACCTGGATGTTCGCCATCAAACGGTGTCTGGAGTTTTCCTCTGTTATGTACTCTTCGTCCTCGAGATCCTGCACCAGATGTTATCTTATTAATTGCACGAACTCAGTGGAAACAACACATCTGAAACAACCTGCTCTTGAATCGTTTCTGGTGCACCACCCAAAGAGACAGTCCCTGACCTCTCCACAAATTCCTCTTCTACTGAATGTTGCCACTCTGATTAATTTAATCATTGTATGGATTAAATCAATAATGACACATATAGTTCACCTCCCCCCCCTTTGATATTTCCTAAGTTGCGTTTTGCCCCGTTGTGAGTAAACTCCTGAGAGGATGAGAGAGCACTCTCACCTAGGTCTCCATTTTCCTGCCTTTCTTTATTTCCACGCAGCCTCTTTCCCCAACGCCGTCCCCGCATGTATCCAACCTCTCCATTGCGCAGTGCACAAGGACACCCTGCTCTTTCCCTTTGGCCGAACATTGGATTTCCCAGACTACTGTGTTCCCCTCCCGGTCACTCTCTAACCTTCTTCCTGGAATAACTGCGAGATAAAACACGGTTGTTACTATTTGCGCTGACAACTCCACTATCCTGTTACAAATCCTCAACTTGTTCAGATAAAGACCACCAAACTTTAATAGGCTTACAATTTTTGTTTACCCATATCAGATTTGCTGATATTCTGCACCTTCATATTACTTTGACTTTCTTTTTCCGTAAGTAACTGGTGGAGCACACAGGTGCACGGCAACAGGCCGTTCAGCTCAGGACTTCTGTATTGACAATGTAGTCAAGGTCATCCACATCTTAGAGAAAGACGGTGGAGACATATAGAGGTGAGTTTGGAATACTGTTTCTTTGCAGTAAGAGAGGCCCGCTGTATATTCTTAGATGATAATTTGATTGGATAACTAATTGGCAATAACCAATAAAAATAGGTTAGATTCAAGCGAAGGTGCCATTTTGGGAATGGTCTGTATCAGAGTGAAGAACTGAGGCTTTGACTAAAGGAGGCAGTGCCTGGGAGGATCTGTTAAGTTCTCTTTCTTTCATTCATTATTGCACAGGTAAAGCAGTGGGAATGGATCGCAGAGATATGCTGTGCTCCTCTTGCAGGATGTCAGGAGTCAGGGTAACCTCTATTATTCCTGATGCCTATATTTGCGAAAATTGCATTTAACTGTATTTCTTTACAGACTGTGTTAGGGAACTGGAGTTGGATGACCTTTGGATCATTCAGAAGACCGGAGAGGTGATACATAGGAGTTCTAGAGCGGTGTTCACACCAACGCTGGAGAAGGAAGGTAGCTGACTGACTGTTTGGAAAGGGAAAAGGAGTGTGACATGTTAAGAAGGCAGAAGGAATTAATTTTGTTGTACATTTGATTATTCATTTAATTGTTTCAGCACAATATTGTGGTGAAAATAAATGCTTGATGTATTTCCTCTTGAACCGTAAGTCTTCATGTATAGCTGTATCGTTTAGATTGCCCAGCCCCGCGGAAAAAGACAGGGCCATCTACCATTCACCAACTGGATGGAGAGCCCAATGTCATCTTCAATTCTCACTGTTACAGCTGAAGTTTTCCAGCTGCTTTAAAAGAGCAACGATCATACCAGTGCCCAAGAAGAGCAGAGTTAACTGATTGCTCGTCGTGTGCTGTCTGTACGCATATCGCCTTCCAATTGCCTTCAGATCAGTAATTAGCCGTAATTGAAATGGACCTTGCCATTGGAGCTCAAGACAACTCTTCCGTCAGTAGCATCTGAGCAGTGTCCAATCTCCTATGGATAAATCTAACATCCCGCATCCCTTGCGTTCTTCTGGGCTTTAGGTACCTGTTCATGGACACCTTTAGAAGTATACATTAGAGCTATACATTACTGCAGGATGTTTTATTCATAAAATGTTTAATTAAAAAAGGGAGGAGGACGTGGCTTGTCAAGAGCAGGGGAGATCCCAGTCCCTTGTCAAACGGTACAGGTCTATTTCACTGCTCACTGTCACGGGAGCCAATAGGAGCACCTCTGACAAACGTTGCCTAATTTTCTCTGTCAATATCACCACCTTAACTTTCACGGCCTTGTTCCATCTTTCAACAGCAACTGTAGATTTATTATGGTAAGAGCCGATGAAATATGCTAACACTGTGAGGCAGCTGTCATTTCTTTACCGAGTTTCATTTGAAGCATGACCCACTCTGACTCGTCATCATCTCAGGTATTCTAACCCAGAGAATAACTTCTCAGTAAAAAAAAATGGCGATACAGCTTCATTTCTACGATTTCTACACACAGGGAAAATACAGGCCCAATAACAACTATTAAACTATTTAATTCACCAGTCAATTTTTAAATAGAATGGAGGGCCCTTTTGCGCTCAACTGCAATCACGTGTAAAAATGTTCTGTTGCAGTCACGGTTAGTCATCCTATCCATGTTATCGGATCCGCCTTTAAAAAAACATTTTATCTGGAGTATCTAATTAAATTTTGATCTTCGTGTTCTTGAAATGCATACCCCAGACCGGGGTCGGGGGAGATATTTACATTTCTATGCCTCTCAGACTGGGTACTTGCACTTGGAAGACGAAATGTTCGCCACAAAATGGTCGGCAGAATTCCCAGTGCTCTGCTGTACTGCTCTAGGTTTTATGTTCCACATTCCAAACTGCGAACTAAAACAGCTGGGACTGCTCCAAATGCGGTGGGAGCAATATCTGTTTTAAAGTCTGAGCATTACCTCCTTTCCTTCACATCCCATTCTCTTCGAAATACATGGTAACTTTTCTATTCCCTTCCTTACTGACGATTCAAACCTGAACGCAGCCATTAGGGATCCCACAGATGGACTTACGCGACCCTCTACATCTTCGATGTCTGAATTCGCCCTGCGTGTACAAAATAGGTTACGCTTTTATTCCTTCTAGTAATTTGCAAGACCTTAACTGCCCTGAAGTATGTGTGCAATATTTGTTTGACTGTTCTCCCAATCTGTCCAGGTACAGCTGCTGATTCTGCGCATTACCAGCGGTACACCCTCCACCCGCTCCCCGTGCACCGACCTTTGCATTGTCTGCCAGATTTGGCTCAAAGTAATTGATTCTGTCATGTAAATGCAACATAAAACTAAACCTATTCTGCTTGTGTGTGAATCATGTCCTTTCACGTCCTGCTGTTCATGCGGCTATCTGAGAACTCTTAAATGCCACCGTCGTAAATGCTTCCACTATTCCCCACGGCAGGGCGTGCCAGCCACCGACCACTTTCAACGTAATGAATTAATCTCGCCCCGCACATCTTTAAATTTACCCTCCCACACATATTAAACCTGTGCCTTCTGATAATGTGCATGCTTCTCTCGGGAAATAGTGCTCACTGTCTTCCCCATCTATGTCTCTCATATTTTACAAAATGCTGTCAGACCTCTCCTCAGCCCGCTAACCACCGATAAAAACAGTCATCACCCATCCAGTCTTGCCTTCTAATGCAAGCCCTCCATTCCCCAAAGACAAGGCAGCGACGAAAGAGTCCCGTCCAAGGAAGGCTCATCGCACGTTTCGGACACGTGGAACGCAGTTCATCTTACTGATACACCTGATATGGGCAATGTTAGAATTGATCGGTAGTTGAAGGAGATAACACTTGTTTTCTAAAAGGAGATGAAGAGTATCCTGGTAAGATGTCGGTTGTACAACCCCAGCATTGCAAAACAGAACTACACGGATTCTGTGCATTGAATATGTTCCGAAGCATCATCAAATGTATATCCTTCTACTTCTCCTTGAAGAGCTAAATATGATGGAAAATGACAGAATGAAAAAAATAGTTGGCACTGCGTGTTTGTTCAGTGGATTGTGTCTGATGTGACGAATGGGATTACTGACTGATTTAAGCGTGGTTTCCACTGGTGTATAAGAACTCTTCGAATCTGTGCATGCAGGCAGTTCCGGCAATTTGTAAATCTGAACGCAGCTTCAGGTAAAAATGGGATATTCCACAATTTACAACATTGTCAGAATTTATTGCCCAGTGATTGCTGCACTCGGTGTTCCAGGTAATGTTCTGTCTTTTGTGTAACTGTCTCTTGATTCCGTGGCGCATCGGCAGTCCAGAGCATTTTTATTTAAACTGATGGAAAGCGGAAAGGTGTGTGTGTGTGTGTGTGTGTGTGTGTGTGTGTGTGTGTGTGTGTGTGTGTCTGTGTGTGTGTGTGTGTGTGTGTGTGTGTGTGTGTGTCTGTGTGTGTCTGTGTGTGTGTGTGTGTGTGTGTGTGTGTGTGTGTGTGTGTGTGTGTGTGTGTGTGTGTGTGTGTGTTCCACGTGGTTTGGGTTACAGGTGCAAATTGATAAATAACCTCTGCAGTATTATCGAGTGAATGATATAAATGGTGAACTAGTTTCACGCCGTTTTATAATTGAAGTTAAATGACATTAAATGTGACCAACATCCGAGGTACCTCGTTCCTGAATAGTTCAGGTGAGTGACATTGGTATCTGTCAATGGATGTTCAATCAACAAACATTATTCTTTCTCACTAGTCCTCCCCGATAGCGGAGAAAACACAGTTATTCGAATGAAATGTGATTGTTAAGAGTCGTCTGTCCGTCAATTATTTACCTGATTCTCCAAAGAAGAATAGGTCTGTCCTCAAACCAGCTTCTGTGGCCATCGCTTCAAACTTTGCCGGCTCCAGCAGGACCGTTTGCTGAACTGAATACTTTAATACGTGCCCTATTGTAATGATCTTCCTGGTTGTTGACTGCTTCTTTTCTCATTTTCATTTTAACTTTTCAATCAACTATTTATTGAGCGCGTGGAACTTAATGTTCGGGCTAGTCTATCAAATTTATATTGACTTTCTATCATTGCGTGCATTTCTGACGATTATTTTCCTGATTACGACTGCCTCGGCAAAGCTCTTTTGATTTCTCATGCGGTACTCATTCGAGGTTTGGCATTTCTGCCTTCAAAGGGCATCCAATATATAGGCCGCCTCGATGGTCGTCTTGATGGCACACGTAGAGTGCCTATCACATTATAAAATTCATTCATGACAATTTTTATTGTAATTATCCAGTATTTTCATTTTAAATGGAAGCCTTTTAAAAAAAAGTGTGATTCTGTCATATCTTCTAAATTTAAAACTAATCTCTTCACCATCTGGTCCGTTTTCCGCCATGGTATCAAGGGCAACTCTTGATAATCCTGCTTTCAAGGACTGGCCTCCTGCCCTTTATGGTGCCGCCTGAGGACACACTGCCGTCAGCTTCTAGCTTTCCTTCTGATAGTTAACTACTGGGTGTGAAACTGGTGATGTATAAATTGTGCTTTATAACGTGGAACCAGCTCGATCAGGCCATCGGAATCCTATCTCGGTCAGTTCAAATGGACTGTTCACCAAACTCCAGACAATGGCCCGATCGACTATTAATCACAGAACACAACATTCGCACTGTTCATTCTGCGGTAACTGATAGTATTTTATTTTAATAATCTATTTCAGTTAATGTAACGGCGATTGTGATCCTGTCCCGCGGGAAATGCGGTCTGTCCAGATGCATCTCTCTCTACCTTGTGGCCATGGCGGCAGCCGATCTCATGGTGGTCATCTTTGTTATTATATTACAGAGGATAAATTATATCTATTTGTTTGCTAATTTCCTGTTCGTAACTCCGGTCTGTTCTGTACTACTTGTTCTGTGTCTCGCAACCTGGGACTGTTCCGTTTGGTTGACGGTTGCTTTCACTTTCGACCGCTGCGTCGCCATCTGCTGCGAGAAACTGCGGACCCGGTATTGCACCGAGAGAACAGCGACTGTGGTGATCGCAACAGTGACTGCAGCCTGTTGTGCCCAGGCCATTCCATTTTTCTTTGCAGTGGACCGATGGCGTTGTGTCCCAGTAGCTGCATACGCCACGTCACCCCTGTGGAAAGCCTACCAGGTATTTGACACCATCGCAACACCGTTATTACCAATCTGTTTAATACTGATCTTCAACATTTCAACCATCAAACGGATTATAGCTACAAATAGAGTTCGCCAGCTACTTCGGAACAGTAGAGAAAATTGTGATGATCCAGAGGTCGCAAATCGGAAGAAGTCAATGACTCTGTTGTTCGCACTTTCAGCCAATTTTATATTATTTTGGATGCCCGCTGCCGTACATTCTGTGTGCTGGCAAGTCGAAAACTATTTCTTCACAGATAGATATTTGAGCAAACCGACCTATATCCTGCAGGTATTTGGGTTTATGTTGTCTTCTCTCAGTACCTGCACCAACACGTGTATCTATGGACTGACACAGAGGAAATTCAGGGAGGAGCTGAAGAATGGAGTGAAGTACCTGTTTGTAGCGACGGGGAAGATTTGTAAATAAAATGCACGAACAATTATTCCCTCTGCAATCTTCAAAACAACACGTTGGAAGATTGTGTGATTTGATTTGCAAGAGGCCGCTATTTTGTCATTAAACTGTACAAACGATCAGCGGTCTTTAAGCAAAAGAGATTAATGTATTATTATGTTCCCGAACGATTTTTGACTGGGTTATCAGAACATTTCCGTCTACTATGGTGGATTGCAAACTTTCTCGGCACGTGAGCCAGAACTTAATGTGATTCATTCAGTATACACAGCTGCCCAAGTCTTCCCGTGGTATATATCATATATAAAGAATATTCCTTGAATGATTGGAAAATTATCATGATTTGCCTGTCTTTATACGACATTTTTATTTTATTTGATTATTTCTGTATTTCTGCTTCGGACTGTAACGTTAATATAATAACTCTAGTTTGACTTGGATCCACCTCCCCTCCGAGTATCATGTCCGTGGCAGAATGATTGGGAATCGCGAAGTAGCAACGGTTCCTTTATATTTACCATTTCCAACTTAGGTTGATCATCTGGGGTTTGGTCTTTGTACTTCGTTCATGCTGACATTTAAATAAATTAAAGGGAGCTCCTCGACAACTGTTATGTTTTGGTAATAAATACTAGAAATATGCTCCTCTTAATTCATCAATGAACATAAAACCCGAAGATATAGGAGGGGACCTTTATCATTTTGCCCATCGAGTCCACTCCGCCACAATCTATTGCCTCTTCTCCATATCATTCATGTCCTTACAAATGAAGAATCTATCAGCTTCTGCCTCAATTATTAATAAAGATTGTCTCACAGCTGCCTGTGGCGGAGGATTCCACAGATCCACCATCTCTAGCAAAATAAATTCCTTCTCATTACGATTCTAAAATGAAACAACTCTAAGATGATGCTGTGTCCGCTGATCATACACTCTACCACCATAAAGAGCTTCCGCTCCACAACTCCTCTATCAAGGCCTTTCAACATTCAATTAGTTCACCGCTCATTCTTCAGAATTCCAGTGAATGCAGCCCTTCCAATATCAGAAGCTTTTTATATGACAAGTAATTCAATCCTAGAATCAGTTTCGTGATCCTCCTTTGCAGCGTCATCCAGTTTCAGCACATTCCTTCTCACTTAACGGGAGGCAACAGGTCCTAAACTGCTCACAACACTCTAGATGAGGTCTCACCATTGCTTTCTATGTCCCAATATTACATCCTTGTTTTCTATTCCTGTAATGAAGCTTAACATCACATCTACTTACTTCAACACAGAGTCGACCATCAAATTAACATTTACGGAATCATGCAAAAGGGATGCCAAATCCCTATGCGACTATTTTTATTTTTTGTATTTTCTCTCCATTTAGAAAACAGTCAAGCCTTTCATTTATTCGACCGAACTCCATGATCATACAATTCCAGATACTGTACGCTATGTCCCATTTCTTTGCACATTCTCCTAATCTGTATAAGTTCCTCTACATCCTCCATGCTTCCTCAAAACTATCTGGCCCTTCACATATATTCATACCGTCTGCGAACTTTCAACAAAGCCATTAATTCCATCGTGCAAGTGTAGGGCTGTCAGTGCCATTAACAGTGGTGTAAACTTTTCAGGCTAACAAAATGGCTACTCTGTATTGTTGTAATGACGTGGCTTCTCTGTAATGTTACTTAATGCTGCAATGGGTTTCTGTAGCTGGAATGTTCGGATTATAACTGCAGAAAATGGGGGAACGAACCAAAGGAGAATTGTTATCCTATCCTGTATGTGTGAGCTGAGCTGGAGTTCGCGGTCTTTTTTTCCGGAGGTGAGCGCGGAGGACGGACGTGCTGATACTGCAAGTCGGTGGTTCGGACGGTCACCGAAGGCTTGGAAGTTCGTTGTAAATGGAACCGGAGGCGTGAGCACCAACGTATTAAAATATTATGTGCACAGACTGATAAACCTACTGATTTGGCGCCTTTAGGATATCTGCTTCTATTAACACAAAAGTAACTATAAATTTACTTTAAACTAATTTACTTTTAACTATAAATTTGTAATTATTTACTCGCCTTTGGTGCATTGTCTGATATTCCTGTTGCGAGTGTTTACTGAGGCAGGGGGCATTACACCGTTTTTAAACCGAAGTATTGCAATTTTGCCTGGGTGATGGATGTTAACCCTGGGCTAACGGGTTGGAGGCATAGTCTCTACACAAGCCAGTGACATGTAACACAAACAGAATCGGCCGCGACACAGACTTGTAGTTACTGGCAGCCGAACTGAAAAGGCTCCATTTATTCTCACTCCTTGCCTCTTGACAATGAGCACAGTTTTATCTATGCTAAATCTTTTTCTGTAATACCATGCAAACGTAACTCGTTAAGTCACCGTTGAAAACTTCCTCACCTTTTTAAACCTCCTCTCTACATTTTAAACATTTGGCGCGCTACGTCACGCGCCTGCGCAGTCTAGCCTCTTTGCCCCGATCAGTTAAAAAAAAACAGCTTCTCTCCGAGCTTCTTCTATCTCTTCCCTCTCCGCCTTTTGCTTCGATTTTCTTCGGTTTTTGCGTCAGTATTTTACTCATTTCTGTCCATGAATTCATGAGGGTGCACACGGTTCTAACAGTGCACAAGAGAGCTCAGTGTGCGCAGGTTGGAGTGCTCACTGCACAGGGCGTTGAGTTGTTTACAGTATGTGCGGAACGCATTTGTGAAGGACTACATTTGTAAAGTTCATTGTCCTTATCCAGTAGATAACAGCTACCTATTTCTGTATTGTGTTGTCTGTGTGTGTGGGTGGGGGGTGTAGTCTGGGGAAAGTGGAGTATGGTGTTTCTATCTCAGATGTACCGTCAACATCCCACTGCATTGATGTTTTAGACGTCTGTGGCCCCGCAGGACCATGTTTGGGTTGTACTTCCTTGGCTCCCTGCAGCATAGCGCTGAAATTGTATTCGGAGGATTTTGTGCAGTCCATACACTGGTGTGTGCAGGCCCGTGCCTTTCTGGTGTTCATAAAGGCCGGCGTAAAGCTTCCTGTCCACGCTGGGCTCGGTGTGGTCTTTGTTGGCTTGGAGTTCACAGTTCAGAGCGGGCAGGACAGTCAGATCTGTGTGTAGTTTATGTGATCGAGCTTTGGAAAACGTCATGAAGTTCGTATGGTTCCCTTAAAGGGGAATCCCGCCTGTCAAATCTTTTCGATTTGGCTAAGAAGTTAAGAGAGAGGATGGACAAAATGCAGTTAGTGCGTCTTGTTCACTTTGTTTACTTCGAATTTCAGAAAGCAAGTGGGAAGAAACCAGAGGAAGAATCTGTGTGCAAGGGAAAGTGTAGAAGCTGGACTGTGACAGGTGAAGGTACGTGAGTGGAAAAGGTCGATCGATTGGACGGTGGGATAAAGGAGGATGGCGAGGAGGCGGGGTGTAATACGTGGAAGCATCAAAGGGTTGAAGAAGATGGATTCCAATAGGAGAAGGGAATGGACATGGGATAAAGGGAAGGAGGTGAAGACTAGAGAGGCGTTAGATAGGCGACGTGTAGAAAAGAGTCAAGAGAAAATCCAGAATACTAAATGGAAAAAAAAGAGAGTGATCAGGAGGGGAAAATTAACGGGTGAAAGAAATCGGTGTTCATGCCGAAAGGATGAAGACCGCTCAGAAGAAATAAGAGGTGTAGCCCCTTCAAATTGTTGCCGCACGTGGCATTGGAGCAAAGGTAGCAGCTAATGAGAATGGATAATGGAATGAAAATTATTGGCTGGTGGGAAATTCTGTACATTAGGTATGGAGTGAGGGAGCCCAAATAAATGAGTTCCCAATCCGAGTCGGGTCTCACGAATGTAGGGATAGCAGCGCCGGAACAATCGGACACAGTAGATGCAACCAACAGATTCGCAGGGAAGTACTGCCACACATAGAAATTTTACCTGGGGGTCTGATTAGCAGTGAGGGGGGACGTGAATGGGCAGTCGTAGAACCTGTTCCGCTTGCACGGATGTGCCAGTAAGGAATTCGATGGTAGAGACCAATTGTCAGAGGATTCACGGAGACAGTGGGCCCTGCAGAAAGCGGAGTGGTTTAGGGACAGGGTACAGGCTAAGATGCGATTAATGATTGGATCCGGTTGAAGACGACTGAAGATACGGAGAAGGACGTGCTGCCGGACTCTCAGAGTAGTAAATAAGCACAACAGGAACTGTATCCCTGAAAATAACACATGGCTAATCAAGCAACCCCAGTGACAGGCTGGAGTATTAATCGCATTACCGACCTGAAACCAATGCGAAAGTGCGAGGTGTTAATGGGATGTCCAGGCACAGGAGGGCTCACAGGATCACTACGATGTTTGTTGGTTCATCGATATGACGTTTATTACACATACACTTTTCACTCCCTGAACGAATCTCCTGAGACTCCTGAGGAAGTCGAGGAGCGGTCGTGTTTTTTTCGCAATTATATTTAGATGATGCTTCCAGGAATGGTCCTCTGAGAGAGTGGTACAGTACTTGGTCAGTAGCACCTAAATGGTTTGACAAAGCCCCAGCTGAACACCTCACATTCGTGACTGATAGGCGTGATGCAAGCCTTTCTACTTCGCGATTCCGGATCAGTCTGGCACGGACATGTTGCTGTGAGGGGTATAAAAGCCAGGTAATTTTACAATTATCAGAATGACCTTACCGTCCAATGCAGGCGTTCAGGGTATAAAAAAAAATGAAACCAAATGCCACAGAAACACAGTCAACAAATGATGGTTTTTGGATTTTGTCAGGATTTATTTTTATATATTACGTAGGTTTTTCATGCCACGTGCAGATTTTGTCACCAGAGTGTTTACTGTAAGAATCGGTTTCAGACTATTTAAATGCTTAGACAACTCGTAATCAAGCACAGCGGACTGTAATCTCAGGGTAACCGAGTCAAATACACTTTCCTGAAGGCAATAGTTTCATCTTTGTCCTTAATTTGATCAATATCTTCCCCGGAATAAACTTTTACAGTGAGATCCCCGAATAAAGCTCCCTGACAACACAAATCAAATACTTTTCCAATTAATTGTTTTGAAGTAGCAGAAAGGAATAATTGTATTTGCATTTTATTTGCAAATCAATCCCGTCGCTGCAGACAGGTACGTCACCCCATTCTTCAGCTCCTCTTGAATTTTCTCTGTGTCAGTCCCTAGATACACGTGTTGGTGCAGGTACTGAGAGAAGACAGCATAAACCCACATTGCTGCAGGATATAGGTTGGATATTGGTCGGTGTACTTAAATCTTTGTCCGTGTAGGAATAATTTTCGACTTGCCAGTTCATTGACTATACAACATAGGTCATCCAAAATAATATAAAATTAGCTGAAAGAGCGAACAGCAGAATTACTGACTTTCTCCGGTTTTTTGCAATGCCTGAATTGTTAAACACACTTTGTATCATAGTATCTTGTTTTTTTTTTTCTTGAAAACAAACACTTTCTTCTTCGGCTCCCGATCAGTTTTGATATTGCTAGAAATGAATGGATCAATAAGATGAAGCGAGTTCAATGCGGATGAAACGTGCGCTGCGCTTTCCTGCCTTTTCAGTCAGTTCATTCTTCAGACGAGCGCATCAGTTTATGTTTCCAAAGACAAGTTATCATTGCGTTCATGGACCATTGAAACAAGACCATCTAATTTCAGCACATGCAGAAATGCACCAGATAAGCAGTAATTTATGACAGATACCTCAGATTCACCACCTGCAGGCTATAGAAATTCCTCCTCATCTCTGTTCCAAAGGGACCGCCCTCTGTTCCGTTTCATCAGATAGTGAAAGAGGTGCGCGGTATGTTTGCCTTCAACAGAGGGGCTTTGGAGGAATCGGGATATCATGCTATAACTGTAGAAACTATTCACTGGGTTGCACCTGGACCACCATGTGCAGTTCTAATCAAAATACCGTGGGAAGGATGCAATTAAGCTGTAGGTGCTGCAGATTATTCGCATGGATGTTGACTGGACTGGAGGGCTTGACAATAGATTGACCAGGCTTGAATTGTTTTCCCCGGTGGTTAGCCGGCTGAAGAGCGACCTGTTATAATTTTATAAAACATGAGAGAAAAGGGATAAAGATTTCCAGTACTGAAAGTCACAGCTGTAACGTGAGAGAGAGGTTAACTTGAAAAATGTGCAAGGTGGGATTTTTTCTTTACAGTCAGAGCTGTCTCTGGGTAGCCTGTTCCGCCATGGGGAGTGCTGGAAGCATTTACGATGGTATTTCAGGGCTTTCAGAAAGGCACATGAATGTGTCGGAAATGGAAGAACATGGATCGCACACAGAAAAAAAATGAGATTTCTATTATCTGACGTTGTGTTCAGCGGAGACATCCTGCTACTTAAAATTATGCGGCATGGTGGTGGGATCCAATGATCCAGATCAGCAGTTATCATTCCACGGACGGCGGAGGCAAGGTCGAGTAATGTTGAAAAGAAGGCCCACTCTGCACAGGGCAATGAGACAGAGGTGGTGAAATAATTACTTATCTCGTGTGAGAGCATAGAGCGGATTTACAGCATCAACCACTCCGCTGTGTAGATAGGACATGGTCAAACTATTCCACACTGTGAAATCGCAGCCCATCAAAACCACACACTCTGTCCACCGGAGACAGGGAGTTTTCAACACGAGGAAAACACAGATCTGCATGAACAAGTTTCTGGATGAACAGATTCGGCTCAGTAAAACACCAACACCATACATCAAGGAGATGGACATGTCGAAACCAAATAGGGTCCTGCGGGGACTTCTGCAAAATCAGTCAGGTGGGGAGTTGCAGATACATCCCTGGCATAAGCCTGAAGCTACCCCCCCACCCATTTGCACCGCCCCCACACCCCTACCAGCAAGACACACACACCACACTCTGCAGAAATAGTCAGGAGCTCTCTGTAACGAAAATAAACTGTAAAAAGCAAGTCCTTCACGAATGGGACACACATTTACTGTGTATAACTTAACGCGATATCCAGTCAATACTCTGACCTGCACACAGTCGGCACTTCAGTGCAAAGTTACAACCGAGGGTAGGAATACGTGAAGCACTGACACTAGACTGTAATTCACTGTTAGGAGCAATCACCTTCCCCCCGCTGGTATATTTCCGGATTTACAGGCGAGAGCTCATGAAGCGGAACGTCTGACAGACCTCAAATTCACTAAAAGGCATACTACAAGTCTCCACATGAGATGTACGTGTATTAAACCCGGTCAAATATATGGCGTTTGCGATTCAGGATGGATTGAAGGCGATCGTACTTCCGATAAAAGAGAGCTGGAATAATTTTTGCAGCTGGAGAGATGTAATTTGTGGAGTGCCACAGGGATCATTCATGGCCTCCTCTACGGCACAGAGAACAGGTTGCATTGTTCATACAATGTTGCATTGAGGTGTAAGTTATGAATACGGAACGTAACACACGCAAAAAGCTGGAACTATTCCGCAGCTTCAGACAGGATCTATGGAGAGACATAAGTAGTAAATGTTCCGGCCGGAACCTGCATCTGGATGATCCAGCCCTGGTGCAGGTTTCACCCCATGTATTTAAGGAAAATGAAGGTACAATACCGGTGATCCTTCAGAGGAACTCAACTATGTTCTAGGGTCTGGAGTGCTTCAGTGTCTGGGAGTACTATGTTGGCTGGAGTTAGGGACTTGTGCTTTACCTCAGTATCGTCACCCATGCCAAACGGGTCAAATAGTGGAGGCCAGACTAGAATGGTCCACCTGTCCTCCAGGGTTGGGAGTTCAGCTCAGCTGAATGAACCATGACCTGTAAAAATTAGGAAAAAAGAGATGAAGAATCCTTCTTTCCCTGTGTGCGACCGAGGTCAGACAGAGATGGAGGACCGTAATTGCTTCTATAAGCGACAGCAGCATAATAGGCGGTAAGTTATAACTTTGCTGGGCAGGTACTGGGGACATCACAAATAATAACTAGAGACACGTGAACAGGAAGGAGACAGTGCATGGAAGGACATAGATTCAACATACAGGCTGCAGCGACTTATTTTCATTTCCTTAGGACCCCATTCGAGCCCCACGGAAGCCCTTTTACCTTATTGATCTAACCTTGATATCTTAGCCTCTGATATTATGCCTCTTAGTCCTCACACAATGGCACCTGCTCGCGACCATATCTATGACTCTCATAATCTTACAGAATAGGATCAGGCATTTTCCTCAGCCTTCACTTTCTCTAGAGAAAACAAGTCAGCATACTCAATGTAACATCGAAACACAGAAACATAGAAAACGTACAGCACAAAACAGGCCCTTTGGCCCACAAAGCTGTGTCGAACATGTCTCTAAGCTTTGCACATAGTCCTCTATTTTTCTAAGCTCCGTGTAGCCATCCAAGAGTCTCTTAAAATACCCTATTGAATCCACCCCCACCACCGCCGCCAGCAGCCAATTGCACGCACTCACACCACTCTGTGTAAAACATTTACCCCTCACATCTCCTCTGTACCTAATTCCAACCACCTAAAAACTGTGCCCTCTCGTGCTAGCCATCTCAGCCCTGTGGAAAAGCCTCTGACTATCCACACGATCAATGCCTCTCATTATCTTGTACACCTCTATCCAGTCACCTCTCATCCTCCGTCGCTCCAAGGAGAAAAGGCCGAGTTCACTCAATCTGTTCTCATAAGGCATGCTCCCCCATTCAGGCACCATCCTTGTAAATCTCCTCTGCACCCTTTCTATGTTTTCCACGTCCTTCCTGCAATGAGGCGAACAGAATTGAGCACAGTGCTACAATTGTGGTCTTACCAGAGTTCTACATAGCGGCAACATTACCTCTTGGCTCTTAAACTCAATCCCACGATTGCCGAAGACCAATGGACCGTATGCCTTCTTAATCTCAGAGTCAACCTGCGTAGCAGCCTTGAGCGTCATATGGACTCAGACCCCAAGATCCCTCTGATCCTTCACACTGTCAAGAGTTTTAACTTCTGCGAGTCCTCCACACTATCGACAACACACTTAAACTTTGTGTCATCAGCAAATTTTCTAACCCAACCCTCCACTTCCTCATCCAGATCATTTATAAAATCACAAAGAGTAGGGGTCCCAGAACAGATCCCTGAGGCACACCACTGGTCACCGGCCTCCATGCAAGATATGACCCGTATATTACAATTCTGTGCCTTCTGTGGGCAAGCCAGTTCTGGATCCACAAAGCAATATCCCCTTTGATCCCATGCCTCCTTACTTTCTCAATAAGCCTTGCATGGGGTACTTTATCAATGCCTTGCTAAAATCCATATACACTACATCCACGGCTCTACCTTCATCAATGTGCTTAGTCACATCCTCAAAAATTAAATCAGGCTCGTAAGACACGACCTGCCTTTGACAAAGCCATGCTGAATATTCCTAGTCATATTAAGCCTCTCCATATGTTCATCAATCCTGCCTCTCGGGATCTCCTCCATCAACTTACTAACCACTGAAGTAAGACTCACTGGTCTATAATTTCCTGGGCTATCTCTTCTCCCTTTCTTCAATATAGTAAGAACATTCTAATCCTCTGGAACCTCTCCCGTCCCTGCTGATGATGCATAAATCATCTCCATAGGCTCAGCAATCTCCGCCTTCGCCTCCACAGTAGCCCGGGGTACATCTCGTCCGAGTCCGGTGACTTATACAACTTGATGCTTTCCAAAGCTCCACCACATCCGCTTTCTTAATATCCGCATGTTCAAGCTTTTTCAATCTGTTGCAAGTCGTCACTATTATCAGCGAAAGCCTTTTCCATAGTGAATACTGAAGTGAAGTTTTCATTAAGTACCGCTGCTGTTTCTTCCGGCTCCATACACACTTTCCCACTGTCACATTTGATAGGTCCTATTCTTTCACGTCTTATCCTCTTGCTCTTCACGTACTTGTAGAATGTCTTGGGGTTTTCTTTAATCCTGCCTGCCAAGGCCATCTCATGGCCCCTTCTGGCTCCCCTAATTTCCTTCTTAAGCTACCTATGAGGAAGAGGAGGAAATTCCACTTTAAGAAATGTTAATCTACAAGATTAACAAGGAGGGAACTGTGGAAGAAAAATAGTAAGACATTGTGACAAACGTTAATGGGTTAATGACCTTCTTCCGATATGTGAATTCAAAGTCTGTAATCATTTATTTGCTACTAATGTACACTGTGTGACTGAAATGTGCTTTGTCGACGGGATGGGAAATTAATTACGTCTCTGCTTCCTTGTTCTAAGAATCATCACAGGTCTGCGCTTGGGAAAGCCTGATACACAGTCCGGAGAACTAACACTTAAAAAGTGCATAACCGCTCAAGACACATAGTGCAACTTTGCTGTGCTAACGAGTTTTAGTTGAAGATCCCTCCTTTTTCAGATTTAAGTGCTTCTTGTCACGTACACCTGGGGTGTAACACTTCGTTTAGCAGAGCTGCGGAGCTCCGCTTTAGGTATTTCAATGGAGAAATCTTGTCTGAGAAATACTTTGGAATTCCTGAGGTAATAGCAAGCAGGATAGAGAGGCGAATCAATGGATGTTGTTCATTTCAGTTTTCACAAGGCGGCACCCCTGCGGCTGCTTGACAAATAGGACTCTACGGGTTTACAGGAAAAGTACGAACACGGATAAAATATTGGCTGATTGGCAGAAGGCAATGAGAGAAAATACATTGGGCGTTTTCTGCTTGGCTGCCTGTCACTACTATCTGCCACAGAGATCGAGATTGGACCGTTTCATTTCAACTTTATGTCTTAATTTGGATGAAGGAGTCGATGAATTTTTGGTCAAGTTTGCGGATGATACAATGATAGGTGAGGGGCAGTCAGTGCCGAAACGAGCCGTCTGTAGAAAGACTTAAACAGATTAAGAGTATGGACAGACAAGTGCTAGATGGAATACAGTGTAAGGAAATGTATGATTATGCACATTGGTGGAATGATAGACTGCAGACTATTTTCTAATTCCTGGAAATATATTGTTCCCCATCGGTTTCAGCTTCAAACGTTCCCTTTGCTGCAGGTCGTACATTCCGCAGAATAATCTGTCAGCTGTCCGCTGTACCCGCACGTCAGTGCACATATTCACCTACCAAATCATTCTTTTCTTATTCTCACTCAGTGCCAATTCCGCGGTCACTCCGACTCTCCTGGAATATCGTCCCATTCAACAGTTATATCTGAAGTTTTATATGTATTGAGGGGCACAGCCACAGGTGTATTCTGCACTGGTTATGCATCACCCTTCTTTCTTCAGACAGTCAGCCAGCTTCCAGTCTTTTGCAAGCTAGTGGTAACTAACTCCCTATCGTTCCAATCTATCATCACCTCTTTCTCCCATGCAAGTTGAAGATTAACGAGCTACAGCCCGAGTTCCTTAATACATTATCTCAGGAACTGCAGCTCGGTGCACCTTTGGCAAATGTTTTGTCATAGAGTTTGGAAGTCTTCCAGATTGCCCACGTTCCACATAGAGTATAGAACATTGCCCGACGAGCCATTTTCACGAGACTACTATGCCCGAACAGACATGGAATGGGTAATTAAGAACAAAATGAGAAATGTGCCAGATTGTTTACCTCACTCAGCTTTGTTAAGCCAAAGCCACTTCTAACACTGACACACTCAAAAGAATGGCCACTCAGATGGCATTTAAGTTATTTTCATTCGCATGTTTTCATGATCCATCTCGGTGATTAGTTGCAGCCCAACTGCGAGCAACTGCTCCGAAGTTCTGCCTTTGAAACCTTGATTGCGAAACTGACTGCTATTGTAGAGGGTCCACAAGCGAATCATCCGGAGAATGATGTGATTACCATATGAGCAGTGTTTCATTACTCTGGATCTGCATTCGCCGGAATTTCGAAGAATGAGAGGTGATCTTAATTAAACCTATCGAATATTCAAAGGTCTACATAGAGTATGTGTAGAGGAGATTTCCTATGGTGCCGGAGTCGAATACCAGAGGGCACTGCCTCAGAATAGACGGCTGACCTTTCAGAACATGAGGAAGGACAAAATTCGGCAGCTAGCGAATAGTGAATCATCTGTAATATTCATTGCAACAGGGAGCTGTACAGGCCAAGTCACTGGACATATTTACGGTGGAAGTTCATAGATTCCTGATAAATGAGGCTGGGTAAAAGTTACGGGGGAAAGGCAGCATAGTGGGTTTGCGATGGATGAAGTGGTAAAGCATATTTGATGAGCTTCATGCCCATTTCCTTGCTAATGCTATAAGGAAGACAATGCAGGAAACCTCAGGACTCACGCAACCAGGTTCAGAAACAGTTATTATCCCTCAAACATCAGGCTCCTAATCCAGAGGAGATATCGTCTCTCAACTTCATTCACTCCATCATTTAACGGCTTCCATAGACAATGGACTCACTTTCAAGGACTCTTCATCTTCATCCAGTGTGTGTGTGTGTGTGTGTGTGTGTGTGTGTGTGTGTGTGTGTGTGTGTGTGTGTGTGTGTGTGTGTGTGTGTGTGTGTGAGTGTGTGTGTGTGTGTGTGTGTGTCTGTGTGTGTGTGTGTGTGTCTGTGTGTGTCTGTGTGTGTTTGTGTGTGTGTGTCTGTGTGTGTGTGTCTGTGTGTGCGTGTCTGTGTGTGTGTGTGTGTGTGTCTGTGTGTCTGTGTGTGTGTGTGTGTGTGTGTGTGTGTGTGTGTGTGTGTGTATGTTTGTGTGTGCGTGTGTGTGTGTTTGTGCGAGTGTGTGTGTGTGTCTGTGTGTGTGTGTGTGTGTGTGCGTCCGTGTGTGTGTGTGTCTGTGTGTGTGTGTGTGTGTGTGTGTCTGTGTGTGTGTGTCTGTGTGTGTGTCTGTGTGTGTGTGTGTCTGTGTGTGTGTGTCTGTGTCTGTGTGTCTGTGTGTGTGTGTCTGTGTGTGTGTGTGCGTGTGTGTGTCTGTGCGTGTGTGTGTCTGTGTGTGTGTGTGTGTGTGTGTGTCTGTGTGTGTGTGTCTGTGTGTGTCTGTGTGTGTGTGTGTCTGTGTCTGTGTGTCTGTGTGTGTGTGTGTGTGTGTGTGTGTGCGTGTGTGTGTCTGTGCGTGTGTGTGTGTCTGTGTGTGTGTGTTTGTGTGTGTGTGTGTGTGAGTGCGTGTGTGTGTGTTTGTGTCTGTGTGTGTGTGTGTCTGTGTGTGTGTGTGTGTGTGTGTCTGTGTCTGTGTGTTTGTGTGTGTGTGTGTCTGTATCTGTGTGTCTGTGTGTGTGTGTGTTTGTGTCTGTGTGTGTGTGTGTCTGTGTGTGTGTGTGTGTGTGTGTGTGTCTGTGTCTGTGTGTGTGTGTGTGTGTCTGTGTGTGTGTGTGTGTCTGTGTGTGTGTGTCTGTGTGTGTGTGTCTGTGTGTGTGTGTCTGTGTGTGGGACCGATTGCTGGGACCGATTTTTTGTACGTTATATGTCAATGATTTGGATGATGGAATTGACGGCTTTGTTGGAATGTTTGCAGACGATATGTAGACATATGATGGGACAGGTAGTTTAGAGGAAGTAGAAAGGCTGCAGATGCACAAACAGATTAAGAGAATAGGCAAAGAAATGACAGGTTTAATATAGTTCGGGGAAATGTACGGTCATGGTCTCAGGCAGATGAAATGAAGGGGTTAACATTACTAAATTGAGAGAAAATATTAAAAATGAAACAAAGGCGCAAATAGACTCCGGAATCTTATTGCAGTATTCCCTGAAGGCTAACTTGCAGGCTGAGTCTGCAAGCAAATGCATTCATCTCATCAGCACTAGAAAAAAATAAAAGCAACCATGTCATGTTGAGACGTTGTAATGTACTGGCGAGGCCTCGCGGAGAATTGTGAACAACTTTGGACTCCTTAGCTAAGAATGAATGTGCAGAAACTGGAGCAAGTTCAAAGCAGATTCAGAAAAATGATTCCGGAAGTGAATGGCTTGCCAAATGAAAAGCTTTTGACGATCCTCCGGGTGCATTCACGGTTCACTGAAATTCAGAATAGTCAGGATGCGAGGGGTGTCTAATTGAAACACATCCAGTGTCGAATGGCGAAAGACGTTCATGCAGATGTTCTGGAGAGGATGGTTCCAATGGTGCGAGAGTCTGTACATTTAAAAGGGAGGCTGATAGATTCTAGGATTGTCAGGGCATGAATAATACAGTGAGACGGCAGCAGATTGGGGCCAAGAGGAAAATTGCTTCAGCCATAATGAAATGCCAGAAGAGAGTCGATGAGCCAATATCAGCCTAATTATGCGCCTATATCTTATCGTCTTATGGCCTCGTGAATAGGCTCAAAGGAGCACACTTCTACCGTTAATTACCAAAACGTAACAGCAGAGGAGAATATCGCATTAACTTACATCAAAGGCATCAGTATTCCATAAATGCAGTGACAAAGCCTTTGTTGATCTCCTCACTGGAAAGCATAAAATAACCTTGCTACTATTCTATTCACAACCATTCCGGTACGAACATGTTACTGTGAGGTGTCTAACAATCAAGTAATTCTATAATTATTATATTGATGCTACCGTGTGATGCTGACATGCAGAGGTAGTAAAATGAAACAGAAAAGTAATCAAACAGGGGCAAAATGATAATCTTTGAGAAATGCAACGATTTATTTTGATATATTAGATGGGCTTACAATAACATGCGGAGATCTTGTCTACAGTGTGTTGACTGAATGAATTAGAACGATTCCTTTTCATGTATTTGGATACCTTGTAATAAAACACAGCTGACTGAAATTTCATGATATCTTAGTCAATAATTCCTCCGGGAAGATTAATACCTGTGGCTTAATCGCCGCTAATCCGTTGTGCAGTGAGATTCCGCGAGAGTGGCCGCTTGAAGCTCAAATAAAATAAACTTCCAAATTACTGGCTTGAAGTTGCAGGAAGGCAAACTGGAGTTTGCATTTTATTTGCAAATCTCCACCGCTGGGTCAAACAGGTACTTTAATCCATTCTTCAGCTGCTCCCTGAATTTTCTCTGTGTCAGCCCATAGATACAGGTGTTGGTGCACATACTGAGAGAAGAAAACATGAAACCACATTGCTGCAGAATAAAGGTCGGTTTGCTGAAATATCTGTCTGTATAGGTGTAGTTCTGCGGCTGCCAGTTCATAGAATGTGCGACGTAGGGCATCCAAAATAATATAAAATTGGCAGAAAGAGAGAACAACAGGATCATTGAATTCCTCCGGTTTGCCAGTTCTGGATCTTTCTGATATTCACTGTTCTTACGAAGTTCCCGGCGAACTCTATTTGTCTCCATAATCCGTTTGATGGTTGAAACATTAAAGAGCAGAATTAAACAAATTGGTATTAACGGTGTTCTGATGCTGTCAAATACCTCGTAGGCTCTCCAAAGGGGTGACGTGATGTATTCAGCCGTGGGGACACAACGCCATCGATCCACTGCAAAGTAAATTGGAACGGCCCAGGCACAACACGCTGCACTCACTGTTGCGATCACCACAGCTGCTGTTCTCTCGGTGCAATATCGGTTCCGCAGTTTCTCACAGCAAATGGCGACGCAGCGGTCGAAAGTGAAAGCAACCGTCAACCAAACAGAACAGTCCCTTGTTGCGATATTCAGGACAACAAGCACCGAACACGTCGGAGTTACGAGCAAGAATTTAGCAAACAAATAGATATAATTTGTCTTCTCTAATATAATCACAACGATGACCACCATCAGATCGGCTACCGCCATGGCCACCAGGTAGAGAGTGATGCATTTGGACAGTCCGCATTTCCCTCGGGACAGGATCACAATCGCCGTTACATTAACTGAAATTAGTTATTTAAAATCATTAATCACTATCAGTTGCGGCAGAATAATTATTGCGACTTTATCTACAAAGTGTGTATATTCGTCGATCGGGCCATTTTCTGGATTCTCGGCCAGGCTAGCGCCCACCTGCGGTGCTCGAGATGGGATACGGATGTCCCGATCAGGCTGCACAAGTTAGATCTCGCTAGCTTCACATCCTGAAGTTAACCATCAGAAAGTCGTAGGCTGAGAGCGGCCTCAGGCGTCCTCGGGCCCTCAACAGCTCTCCATAATCGGATGACGGCACAGGTAACGGAGAGATTGATTTTTATTTTATACTCGAGAATCTAATTATAGTTCCTTAGAAGAGTTTATTTAATGGCTTCCACTTAGAATGAAATTATGTAAAAACTGTCTTGACAAATAGGTCATGAATGCATTTCATCAATATGAATTTTAAAATAATGCTCGGACATTATGATCCAGACGTTCAAAAAATAGTTTGTTGGGTAGTTAATCATCTGCGTGAAGTGCATAAAGAAGAGCAGCATGCTGGTCAGAGGTGGGGAAAAAACGGATCAGCCATGATTGAATGGCGGAACAGACACGATGGACCAGATGGCCTTATTCTGCTACTGTGTCTGATGGTTTTACAAGGAAAGTGCAAAGTGAAGCACCTAACGAACGCCATGATTGTTGTCAAAGACAGTAATACCATAAGACATAGGTGCAGAATTGAGCTATTTGGCCCATCTAGTCTCCTCTGCCTTTACATCAAGGGAGATCCATTTTCCTCCTAGCCCCAATCACATGCCTTCCCCCCATTATCCGTCCATGCCCTGACTGATCAAGAATCTGCCCGTCTCCGCCTTAAATATACTGTTCCAGCAAGTTCTGCATATTCACTGCTCTCCGGATGACGAAAACCCTCATCTGCTTTTCAAAGGAAACTCTTCTATCCTGTGGCTGTGTTCTCGCGTCTCAGATTCTCCCACTACCGGAAACATCCTCTTCACACCCACTCTATCAAGTCCCATCACCACCTAAAAGTTTCAATTAGGTCAGCCCCCCATCTGAATTCGAGTGAGTACAGGCCCAAAACCATAAAACGCTACTCAGATGACAAGCCCTTCAAAGCTGGAAACCTTCTTTCTGAACATTCTTTGAAACCTCATCACTTTCAGCACAAACGTTCTGGGATAAGGGAACCATCGCTGCTCACAATACCCCGAGTGGGCCCTCACCAGTGCTGTATAAAGTCTCAACATTGCCTCCTTCCTTTTACTTTCTAGTCAGTCGCTTTGAGTGCGGACCTCGTATTTGCCTTCCTCGCCACAGACTCAGCCGCAAATTAACTTTTAAGAAATCTGCACATGTATTCCCAACAGCCTTTGCGTCTCATATTATCCACTTTCTCCACATTTAGGAAACTGGCAACCCTTTTATTTCTTCAACTAAATTCGTGACCGTACACATCAGGACACTATATTCTATCTGCCACTTCTTTGCCCATTTCCTCATGTTCTGATGTGCTTCTGTGACCTCTCTACTTTCTCAAAACTATCTGCCCCTCCAGCTATTTTCGCATTTTGAGCAAACACTGCAACAAATCCATCAATTCCATCAACCAATTCATTGACATATAACGCAAACCGAATCCCTATCAACACTGGCTCCTCGGGCACAAAACTAATCACCAGAAAAGGCTCGTTTTATCGGCACTTTCTGCATGCTGATGCTCAGCCGCTACTTTATTCATTCCAGGGTCTTCCCTGGAACACCACGAGCTTGCAGCCTGTTAAGCAGCATCATGCATGGCACCTTTTCAACGGCATTCTGAAAATCCATGCATTCAACATCTACCAATCCTCTTTTGTGTATTGCAACATATTTGTGAGGCGAGAGTGCCATTTACTTTGCCTCTCTCGCTTCCTGAAGAATGGACAGACATTTGCAATTTTTCAGTCGTCCCAAAACATTCCAGAATCTAGTAATCCTTGAAAGGTCGTAACTAATCCCGCCACAATTTCTTCATCCACTTCTGTCAGAACATCGGGGTGTACAGCTTCCGGTCGAGCTGTCCCAACTACATTTAGACCTTTCGGTTCACCAAGTTTCTTCTCCCAAACAATTTTAACTTCACAAATTTCTTGACCACTGACATACTGGAACTTCAAGGATAATTTGGAGGCAGGTGCAAAATACAAATTCAGTTCATCCACTATTTCCTCCTCCCTCCTTCCCCATTTCCTACCCTCCATCATCGTTATATAGCTGACTTTAGAGTCTCCTTCTCTAATTGGATCATAATCGCCTCTGGGTTATTTTACCTTAAGTTCTCTTATAAAACCCTTCTCATTGCATAACACCCAAGCCAGAAGATTTGATCCTCAAGTGGGCTTAACCACAAACTGTTCTCCAAAGCCACCTAGTAGACCTTCTCAAAAATCTCCCTTTTGGAACCCAGCATCAGCCCGATTTTCTCATTCGACCTGCATGTTGAAATCCTATTGCCTGTTGTAACGTTGCACATTTGGCGTGCATTTTCCATATCCTTAATACTGTATATACATCCTTACCACTGTTCGGGGATCCGGTTATAACTCCCATCACGGTATGTTTACTCCTGCTGTCCCCTTGCTGGATCCAGTATGTCCCAACACCATCCGACCCTTCGTCCCATCTTTCTAATGATTTGATTGGATTTTCAATCCAATCAAACCGACAGAACAATGCCTCCTATTCTGCCATCCTGCGTGTCTTTTCGATACAACGTGTATCCTTGGATATTAAGCTCGCAGCTCTTAACACATTTCAGCCATTATTCATTGATGACTAAGACAAAATGCATAATAATCGATAACTGTGCCGCAAGTCCGTCTACCTTATTCCGTATACTGCGCACTTTCAAATACAGCGCCCTCCATCCTGCCGTCTCACTTTTCGACTTTTGTCCTCTTTTGCTTTACAAACTATCCTTTTGATTGCAGTTTTGACCCAGTTCACTCTCTGCCTGCTAGGTGTCCCTCTACACATTTCCTCTGTTTGCAAACGAACTAACACATCTTCAGCACTGTCACTGTCGTTCCCAACCCCTTGCTAAATTAGCGTAAACCCACCCGAACAACAATAGCCAACCCGCCCGCAAGCATATGGGACGTCTTCAGGTTGAGGTGTAAACTGTTCCTTTTGTACATGCCAGAAGTGATTACAATGATGCATAAATATGAGCACATGTCTACTGCAATATTTCCTCCGCTAAGTGTTCATCGACCGAATCAGCCTAATTCTTAACCTTACTGGTACGTCGCACAGGCAGCAATTCAGAGATTACCCCCATGAAATTCATGTCTCTCAGTCTTTGACCAAGCTCCCTAAAATCTTTCTACAGTCCCTCCTCACCTTGTCCACCAATATCATTGGCACCAATATGTACCAGCACTTCGCTGCGTACCCTCGCCCTTGTGAGAGCCATTGAACAGATCCGAAACATCCCAGATCCTGGCACCAGGGAGGCAACCTCAGTGCGTATCTATGCGCCCACGGCACCTCCTCTGTGTTCCTCCGACTAAGGGATCTTCATTCAACACTGCAGTCCTCTTCAACACTCTCCTTTTCTCAGCCACAGCACCAGAGATACTGTCACTCTGACCTACAGTAATATCTACAGTTGTTTCATTATTCTTGAGGGTAACTGCCACAGCTGTACCCTGTACCGGTTTTGCATTTGCCCTTCCTTCTCCTGACCGTCTCCCAGTTACCTGTTTCTTGCAGTCCAGGTGTAACTACCTCCCGATAGCTCCTGTATATCGCCTCCTCATTCTGTCGTCTGAGTCGAAGGCCATCGAACAGAATGGGGCACACATTATACCCCTCCCTTCAGCAGACAGTCTTGCTCTAAAGTGCAGAATAATGGAGTACTGGCCACAGTCACTGGTTTGAAAACAAACTTATTCTTGTTTGCAGAGACATAGGTAAATAATTGACAGACAGGCTACTCATTAAACTTAAATTTCATTTTCATGACAGCGTTTCCTCCGCTATCAGAAAGGACCCATGAGAAAGAGACATGCCTGTTGATTCAACATCAAATGGCAGATACAAGGTAAATTATCGGCCGTATTCATTTTCACGGTGCGTGGGGAGGACGCCACATATTTATGTCATTTAATTGCAATTATATATCGGCGTGAAACTATATTCCCATTTCTTTCTTTCACTAAATAACGCTGATAAAACTATCTATTACGTAGCACCTGAAACCTGAACCACAACGATCACATCGAGACGATATTTTATTTTAAATTCCCTCAGTTTGTGATGACAACAGAGGAGGAATCAATTTCACGTGGAGAGTTAAGGGTACGGCTGAAAATACTTCGGGACTTCACCAATATCTGCGAGATCTCAGGATGTTCCGTGAAGCAGTATCTTTGCAGCCTGTCCTGATGAAGTCCTCGTGATGGGTCTCGACGCGAAGCATCGAACATTTCTTCCTGTCCATAGGTTCTGACTGCCCTGTTGAGTTCCGTGATCATCGTGTGTGTGGTGTCTTCACTGTCTGCGAGTTTTATGTGAATATTTAATAATTTCTGGCACCTAGTTGAGCTAACTATAGTACAGCATGGTAATGAATTCTTCCGATAATATTGCATTAATAAGTGCAATTGTTTCAATCACCTCCATCATATGCCCGTATAAAATAAAACGACTACTTTTACGCAAATTACATTTGGAATCTAAATTGCTGACGAAGGTTTATTTTCATCCTTCAGTAGCATAACAGAACAGCATATCTATCTTAATCTACGATCCTCCGAGCGTATTACAAGCACATAACATTACCTGGAACACAGACTGCTGCAAGCACAGGGCAGTAAATTCTGACGATGTTGTAAATTGCGGAATATCCCATTTTCTAACTGAAGCCGCTAGTCACAATTACTTGCATGCACTGATTCGAGAAGTTCTTATACAGCAGTTGGAACAAAGCACAAACCAGTTATTGCTCCCATTGGTCACATTAGACATAGTCCACTGAGCAAACACGAAGTGTCAAATATTTCTACTCTGTGTGTCGTTGTCAGTCATATTTAGTCTTCCGGGAGAATTAGAAGGTCATTTATTTGATTTTCTTTCCACTATTTTTCAGTCGAGTGGGTCAGTGCAAATTTGTTTCACAATGCCTGAACCGTTATGCACACTGCTCATCATTATACTGGTCTTTTCTTCTATGAAATCAAAATCAATGCGCTTTCATTACCGATCAATTATAACATCGTTAGTAACAGCTGGATCAATAAGGTGAAGTGAATTAAATGTGGGTGAAATGTGCGCTGAGGTTTCTGGTAGATGTCTCGTCACTCACGTGCCTTTAGTGCTTCAGACTACAGCATCAGCTGTAAATTTTCACAGAGTAATTTGATTTCGTGCCGGAATATCTCATGACCTCAACAAGTCTGAAAAACTGAGCTCCAACAGAAATCCTCCACACAAGCCACAGCTAGAGACAATGAATACCACCGCATGAAAAATAACTCCCTGTTCACTGTTATTCCGAAGGGCCGTCCCGCTGTTCTGTGCCATGTAAACCAAATCACGAAGGAAGCTTGTTTGACTTATTCACTGAGACATTGCGGGTGTTAAATATAGTGTTATAGTTGTGTAAGTTATTAAGTAGGTCGCCTTTGGATAACCATGTGCAGTTCTGGTTACCACAAAGTAGGAAGGATGTAATTAAGCTGGAGATGGTCCATAACCGTTTCACATGTTCTTTACCTTGACTGTCGGGCTCAAGTTGAAAGGAAAAAATGTATGGGGATTGGGGGAAATGTTTATCTCAGTTTTTAACGGACAGAGAAGACGGTTGACAGAATTTTACAACAGTTGAGAGACATGGCTGAGGCAGACAATCAGCATCTTTTTCCCGGATTACTAATGTCCAATACGACAAGTCACAGCTTTAAGGTGAGAGTGAGGGTAAATGTAAAGATGTGCACGGCGAGCTTATTTTTAAGTTGGGAGTGGTCATTGCCTACCACGAGCTGCCATGACGAGTGATGGGAGCACTTACAATAGTGGCATTGAAGAGACAACAGACAGGAGCGTTTTATAATTGAGTCCAACGCGATCAGTTCAAATACAGAAGTAATTAAAACATTGGGCTGCAATTCATTGATACAAACATTCCCCCTTCCCACTGGGGAATCCTTCATGATATTCAGGAAAGAGCTTAGAAAGTGGAACCTCTCGACGTGACCTCAAATTCAAAAAAGGCGTATGTCAAAGGCTCCACAAGAGATGTAGGGCTGTAAACAAAAAGCCAAATGGATCGTTGAAGTGTTCAAGCATGGATGTATGGCGATCCGACGTGAAAATAGCGTTGAAATAAATCGAGAGATATAACTTGTGGTGCACAACAGGAATCATTCATGGCCTCCTATGTGGCATTGAGGAGCGTTTACAGGGTTCATACATTGTGGCACTGCAAGGCGGACCGCAGGAATGCGGAAAATAACTCACTCAAAATGTTGGAGGAATTCCGCAGGTTCAGGCAGTGTCTCGGGAGGGAAATAAATAGTCGATGTTTCTGCCGAAGCTCGAATCAAGGATAATCCAGACCTGGGGCAGGTTCAATATCACTGAATCTCTTGTGTTCAGGGGTTGTGAAGGTGCAATATCCGTGATCCTCCGTGATCCACAATCTTGTCGTAAGGTTTCCAGGCCTGCGTGCTGTATGGTCCCGCAGAGGTATGTTGGCTGGAGTTGGGGACTTGTGCTTTGACTTTCAATATCGTCACAGTCAGGCGGTAGAGGCCAGTCTGAGAGGAGTCCACCGCTCCTCCTGGTTTGGGGGATCCCATTAAAGATAACAAATAAGACTTCGCAAAACATACGGAAACAACGATGGAGAATCCTTCCATGTTTTTTTGACAGGGGCGAAGTACCTCCATTGCTGCTCTAAATGCCAGCAGCGCAACGGGCAGTAAGTGGTAACTGTGATGGGGATCTACCAGAGTCCTGCCGAATGCCAACGAGAGATAACGGATCAAGTCTGTGGACAGGCTATGGAAAGTCATAAAACAACAGAGTAGCAGCAGTAGAACCAATCATTTTCCCTGGGTCTCCATTAGTGCCCCACATGTATCCTTTGACCTTACATTATCCGCATCGTCTTTGATATTATAACTTTCGGCCCAAGGATAAGGACACCTGTTCGCTTCCCTATCTGTGACTCTCGTAGTCTTACAAACTGACATCAGGTGTCTTCCTCGGCCTTCCCAGCTCCAGAGAGAACACGCTACTTCGATGTCCATCTGTATATGGACCCAATGCTGGAAGGACTAGGTTGGGAGGATGTGGGGATGTTTCCTATGGTGGGGGTATCCAGAACTAGAGGGCACAGCCTCAAAATTGAGGGCTACCCTTTAGAACAGTGGTAAGGAAGATTTTGTTTTTAGTGCCGAAGAGCACTGAAAGGGAGGATTACTCTGCCGCAGACGGTGGTGGAGGCCAAGACGGTGGGTATATTAATGGCCGAAGTTGATAGCTTCCGGAGCTATCACGGCATCAGTAGGATGGCGAGAAGGCAGGTGTATGGCGTTGATTTTGATACTTTACCCCTCACAGTAACGTGCCCGTGTCAGAATAATCGGGAACCGCGAAGTCGCAAGGGTTCCTTTATACTTACTAGTCACCAATTTGAGTTGATCAGCTGGGCTTTCCTTATTGCAATCAGGTAATGCTGATGACTTGGAATGAATTAATGCGAGCTACTCGACTGTAGTTATGCTTCGGTAATATGTTCATCTGAAATTATCGATTAAAATCAAGACCCTGAAATATAGGAGCAGAAGTTCGCCATTTTCCCATCGAGTCCGCTCCGCCATTTCATCACGGCTGATCCAATCAGCTGCCTTTTCACCTTATCATTCATGAGTTTAACAATGGAGAATATATCTGCCTCCGCTGAAATATACGTAAGGTCTCACAACTGCCTATGGCAAAGAATTCCACAGATTCACCACACTCGGGCAAAAGAAATTCCTCATCTCCATTCTAAAAGGAAACCACTCTGTCTTGAGTCTGTGTTCGCCGATTATATAGTCTACCATAGGAAACATCCCGTCCTTCTGCCTCTCACCATTTTGGATGGTGAATTCCCCATTTTGGATTTTCTTTTGCCACTCACCTTCTCATCGCCTGCCTATCGCCTCTCTAGCCTCCGCCACCTGCGCTTCTCCCATGGTCCACTCCCGTCTCCGATTCGGAATCTTCTTTCTTCAACCTTGAGCCTTTTCCACCTATTGGCTTCGCAGTTCCTCCAATTCACCCACCTTCTCCCTCACCCTTTTCACCTACCACCTTCTCGTTTGCACTCCTCCCCCACCCCCTCCACCACCTTCTTCTCTCCTTCCTTTCGTGTCCTGCTAACCAGACTCCACTCTTCATTCCTTAACGACCCCATTCTACCCGCCACGTTCACTCACTTTTTACACCTGATCAGCTGATTTTCTTCGTAGGACCACCGTTCCCCACCCTGCCTTGAACCTGAAAACTAGCTTATTTTCTCCCTTCCCCAGTTCTGACGAACGGGCATCCACCAGAAAAATTAATTACGTCACCTTTTCTACAAAATGCTGCTGACCCGCTGCGTTTTTCCAGCATTATTTTCTGCATTTGTACAAAAACATGACTCTATTCTGCAGGAGAAAACTATCACAAACAAGAGAAAATTTGCAGGAGTTGGAATCCAAGCACAAAATATTAAATGTTGGAGGAACTCAGCAGACCAGGCAGCAATTATATAAATTAATTCATTGGACGTTTGGATCCAAGACCCTTCTTCAGGCCTTTTACGTGAATGCTGCCTGACCTGTTGAGTTCCCCTAGCTGTATGTTTGTGTATCTTCAATTATGCTGACAACAGATTACGTTTTGCTACAGCTATTCACAATAGAGGTAATCTTTCCATCCAAACATAACTCCAGAAAATTCAAAACCTGATAGCTTACAAATACTATGTCAAATGAAATGCGCAAGTTTACTTGTAGACTTGGATAATGTGAGATGGCCTGACATGGCCGATCAGGAGCCGGACCCACTAGTGGGGCGTTCCAACCTGAAGTCTGCCACTGAGTGGGGTCGCTTGACCATAGAAGCGACCGACTTTTTCTGCTATACTAATGAGGAGACGATGGCCGCTTCAAGCAGGAGGGTAAAGGACAGGGAAATCTTCGGAAGTATATCAGCGGTTAATCAATCAGTGAAGAAAACAGTTGAAATTCTGGAGAGACGCAGTGAAGGAACAGAGTGACGTTTCGGAGAGGATAATTTCCTATCACAGTGTTAAGGGAAATACGAAAGAAGAAAATAATGTTCCTTGAGGTTTGGTGGCCCAAGTAACGATGTATCCATACTAGCTGAATGTGTTTGTGCTCGAGTCATACTTGACGCCAAATGTCCGAGACACTCCAAGCTGACGGATTTGACGGGGCCAAGGTTGTGTACACCTCGCAGGTAGGAAGCCTGAGAAAGGTATGCTCAACGCGGAGCTCAGCGGCTGTTACCGAGGTGTTGAGGAGCCGCATCTCCAGAGACGCCCAATCAACACCTCTTTCGAGTACTTTCGCCCTGAGATTCAGCCCTTGCAATTTCTCTTTAACAATACCGGTCACTTTTGCACCCCCGTCCCCACGACACTCCTGCGTTTCTGGCATTCGGCTAGTGTTTTCCACAGGGAACACTGACGTAAACTACACGTTAACTTCGTATTCCACAAATTCGTCCCTCATGTCCTTTCCCAACATCATTTTCCAACGGTCCGAAATCTGCGCTCGTCTGGCTTTTACTATCTATCTATCTATTTATCTATAGGGAGTGCATATAACATACATCATGAAGTTCTTCTTCTTCGCACACGACGACAGAGGAGCGCCTCAGAGAATGAGTGACAAAGAAAACATTAGATCCCAAAGCCAGACCCGAACTCTCCTTCCCACGCACAAGCAGCGGCAATGCAACGAGACGCCGCCACCTCCCCCCCCCCCAACCCAGCAGCAAAAGGAAGCGTCATCACGCTCTCCCGGGCGTTCAGCCGTGCAGCAAAGCATCAACAATGTCAGAGACTTTCAGTACCCCAAAATCCACATGCTCACCCGACAATTCGACATACCATACGACCTACCTATAAGGGAAAACGACTAGTCCCTGTTTCACATATGAGTATTTACACATATGCACATATGACAAATCCTCTACCTTCTCACTAATAAGTGAAATACTGCATTCCTTCTTTTTTTTCTTTCCTGCTGTCTCTGCCTTCTTACAGTTGCCTCATCCCCCCTTTGGTAAACTTCTTCAACTTTAGGATGTACCTTTCCTGTGCTTTCCGAAATTCGCCAAGGAACTGGTGATGAGCCGATGACTACCACTCTGTAACTCCTGTCTATCTGCACCTCATTCCCCTGTATGAGCGGAAAGTCAGCGAGCTGCAGCGACAGTTCCTTAATACGTTCAGTCAGGTGCTGCAGCTCTGTACTTCTGTTTATCCGGGAGATTAGAAGTCTCTCAGAGATTTCACATCCCACACGGAGGACAGAACACTGCCCCTGAAGCCTTTCGCACGACAATGCAATTCCTCAACAGACAGTCCTCTTATCCCACTTCCCTACTGAGCAATGTAGAAAACTCAGTGCCAGAGACCATGTGGCTACGGGTTTCCCGCTAGGCCGTGTTCCCCTGCAGTATCGAAAGTGGTCTACTTGTTATTCCGGTGAGTCGGCGCAGGTAACTCTGCACGGGCTACCTGCTCTCATTCCTACTCCAGACAGTTACACAGGTACCTTCATCTTGCGACTTAGGGATAACTACCGCCCTCTCACTCCTGTCTATTACCTCCTCATTTTCCCATATAAGACGAAGGTGATCGCCCTGCAGCTCTTGTCCGTTAGCGCCTCCTCCAAGGAGCTGCACCTTGATGCACTTCATGCAGATGTAGTTATCAGGGAGGCTGGAGGCCTCCTGGTCATCCCACATCTCACACAGAGAACGTACCTCGGACCCGAGCCACAACTTCAGTGCGCTGCTGTGTACTAAGAGAGAAAAAATACGTTCCAGAAGCTTTTCCACTTAGTTATAAACTCAGCCTGTGCTAAGGTAACCCTGGAAGAGAGCACATATCTGAAACTCTGCCACTGCACCAACGCCTTTGCCACTCACTTAACCGTACTGACTCCCTACCCCCTGGAACAGGGAAGATTGTTAATTTATTAAATATACATATACTGACATCAATTTATTTATTTATTTGTTTGTTTGTTTATCTATCATCATTATTATTATTTTATTTGTTTTTTATTCTTCTATATTATATTTTGCATTGAACTGCTGCTGTTAAGTTAACAAATTTCACGACACATGCCGGTGATAATAAACCTGGATCTGATTCTGAGGATTCCTGAGATCCACACAATAAGGAAACCTCTTAAATTACATGTTAAATGTATCTCTACCACATCTGTGTCTTTCCTGTGTTATGGAATTATTTCAGACCTCCCCGAGGTGCCGTGAACAGCATTGCACACGGTGATACAACGACTATAGCTCGATATTCCAACTCCACCGGCGCCTCTATGATGAACATAGAACACAGAAATCTAAAGCTCATTACAGGCCTTTTGCCCGCAGTGTTGTGCCGACCATGCAACCTACTCCACAAACTGCCAGCAGTCTCCCTACTACTTAGCCCTATATCTGGCTGAGCTCCATGTACCATGTAAGAGTCTCTAAAAAGGAAAGGTTTGTATCTGTCTTTACCATCGTCGCTGGCAGTGCTTTCAACGCACTCACAACTCTCTGTGTGGAAAATAAATACAATTTACCTCTTACATCCCCCCCACTAGTCCAAGTTCCTTAAAATAATGACCCCTCGCGTTTGCCGCTTCTGCCTTGGGGAAAAGCCTTTGGAAATTCACACGATCAATGCCTCTCATTATCTTATAAATTATCCAACCGAATTATCCAACGGTATCGACTTCCTTCTCCTTGTGAGTAGACCAGACCTGAACAAAGTACTCCAAATCTTACATAACTGAAGTCTGTAACTTTACCTCACGGCTCTTAAAATTAATCCCGCGTTTGCTAAAGGCAAGCACTCCATACGCCTTCGTAACAACATTTACAACCTGCGCAGTGGATTTGAGTGTCCTATGGATAAAAATACCAAAACCTTTTCTATCGATGACCCACTGTAAACGTTGCCAACCCTCCAGACTATCCATGACGCCCCTAGCTTTTGTGTCACCAGTACCCGACTGACTCACTTTTCTACTTCATCCACAACACTACCCTCATCTATATGCCTGGTCACCTCCTCAAAGAACTCTATCAGGCTTGTTATGCACAATCTGCCTTTCACAAAGCCATGCTGACTGTCCCTGATCAGACCATGATTCTCTAAGTGCCCATAGATCCTATTTTTAAGAATCTTTTCCATCAGTTTTCCCACTGGTCTATAATTTCCTAGACTGTCCTTACTATCTTTTTTCAGCAAGGGGACAACATTTGCATCCCTCCAATCCCCTGGAACAATTCCCGTGGACAACGAAGACATAAAGATCCTAGCTAGAGGCTCAGCAATCTCTTCCCTTGCCTGGGGATTATTCCGTCAGACCCCGAAGACTAATGTATTTTATTAACTCCAACACCTCCTTTTCTAAATGTTCCAGAACATCAACCTCACTCATATTATCCTCAATGTCATCAAGTTACTTCTCAGTGGTGAATACAGAAGAGAGGTATTTATTGAGGACCTCACTCACTTCCATAGCTTCCAGGAATATCTTCCCATCTTTATCTCTAATCGGTCCTAACTTCACACCCGTCATCCTTTTGTTCTTCACATAATTGAAGAATGCCTTAAGGTTTTCCTTTAACCTACTCGCCAAGGCCTTCTTATGCCCCCTTCTTGCTCTTCTCAGCCCCTTCTTAAGCTCCTTTCTTGCTACCCTATACCAATATGATCTTTGCTTCCTCATGTACGCTGCCTTCTTCCACCTGACTAGATTTTCCACCTCACCGTACTTCCGTTCACCTTTACCATCTTCACCGCGACAAATTTATCCCAAACATCCTGCAAGAGGTCCTTAAACATCGGCCAAATGTCCACAGTACATCATCACTTTTCACACCCGCAAGTTCTCGCGTAAAGCCTCATAATTTGGCCTTCCTCTCTGACCCTTTTCCATGATCATGCTAAAGGCCAGGGAGCAGTGGTCACTGTCCCCGAAATGCTCAACCAATCTGTTACCTGACCCGGTTCGCTACCTAATACTGTGGGAGGGACAGTACTGAAGGAGCGCCACACTGTGTGAACTGAGGGAGCACCACACTGGGAGGGACATTACTGAGGGAGCGCCATGGTATGGGAGGGACAGTACTGAGGGTGCAGCCACACTGTGGTAGGGACAGTACTGAAGGAGCGCCAAAATGTGCGGGGGACAGTACCTAGGGAGCACCACAGTGTGGGAGGGACAGTACTGAAGGAGCGCCAAACTGCACGGGGGACAGTACTGAGGGAGCACCACACTGTGGGAGGGACAGTACTGAGGGAGCACCACACTGTGGGAGGGACAGTACTGAGGGAGCACCTCTGCGGGAGGGACAGTATTGAGGGTGCGCCACCCTGGGCTAGGGACAGTATTGAGGGTGCGCCACCCTGGGCTAGGGACAGTGTTGAGGGTGCGCCACCCTGGGCGAGGGACAGTACTGAGGAAGCGCCACACTGTGGGAGGGACAGTACTGAGGGAGCACCACTGCGGGAGGGACAGTATTGAGGGTGCGCCACCCTGGGCTAGGGACAGTGTTGAGGGTGCGCCACCCTGGGCGAGGGACAGTACTGAGGAAGCGCCACACTGTGGGAGGGACAGTACTGAGGGAGCACCACTGCGGGAGGGACAGTATTGAGGGTGCGCCACCCTGGGCTAGGGACAGTGTTGAGGGTGCGCCAGTGATGTAGATGTGATGACTCTTTTGAGTCATAATGGGTGGAAGACCCTTGGTAGCAGCAGAGATACCGGGAGGCAGATTTTGGAAAGGCGCAAAAATAACAGGGTTGTTATCATGGGTGACTTTAGTTCCAAGAGTTTGGTAACTATGTCCAGAACGTATTCCGGTCACAGTTGTTGACAGGCCGATTAGGGGGAATGTCATTACCCACCCTTTCTGTAGCTGTAATACTATGATACTATGTCCCTGATACTATGCCACCCCTCCTCCCCTTTTTCCACCTCTCTATCCCTTTCTATCACTGATATCCAGGAATATTGAGAATCCATTCCTGCCCTGGTGCCAGCCAAGTCTCTGCAATGAGAACTACATCACAATTCCATGCATGTATGCAGACTCTCAGTTCAGCTTTGTTCCTGATGCTTCTTACATTGGAGTACATACACTTTAGCCCTTCTACCTTACTATCTTTACAGCCTTTATGCTGCTTCTCTTTCCTCAAAGCCTCTCTATATGTCAGATCTGGCTTTACTCCATGCACTTCCTTCACTGCTCTATCGCTCAGGGTACCATCCCCCTTGCAATTTAGTTTAAACCCTCCCAAACCATGCTAGCAAACCTACCTGAAAGGATATTGCTCCCTCTCAAGTTCAGGTGCAACGCACCTGTGCTGGTCCCAACTTCCCCAGAAGGTCCATGTTCAGATTTAGAATCTGAAAGTTTCTTCACTATTTAACAGAGCTGCCTGAGGGCACCCTACTGCCAGGCTCCGGCTTTGCTTTTGGTGGGTAACTGCTGGACGTGACGCTGGCGAGACCTAAATTATGATTTAAAAACTAGAATAAGCTTGATTGGGCCATCCGAAACACATCTCCGTCAGCACAGGTAGAATGTTACCCTGGCAGAGAAAACAGACACTGGCCCGATTGACTATTATTCACAAATAAAGGCATGTTCGTCATTCTGCAGTAATTGATAGTAATTGATCCACCTCCGTGGTGCCGTGCTGGAGCTACACTGGTCAGTGTACATGCAGTCCAGAGCTGGTTTGCACAGGTCTGTGGTGGTGCAGTTGGCTGGTGTACTCAGCGGGATGAGTATGGACGGCTCTGAATGCACAGTGAAATGTCGGGTTGTTCGTGCCCTTACTCTACAGCAAATATGAGTCTTCACAGAGCAGTGTCGCGTTTATTGGGATTCGTGTTCCTCCATTTTGGTGCCCCAACAGTCCAGAGCTGGTGATGTTTATTGATCAGAGTTACAGTACAAACATTAGTACATACAGTACAGTGCATTAGACTCTTGTGCTGGCCTGTACAAACACTGGCCAGAGCTGTGCTCTGGCACCTCTGTCTGCTTGTTTGCACTGCTATTGCGTTTAGAGAAGTGTGTTCTTGTTATGCAAACTAATCTTGTATATCGTCCCCACTGTCCCGTTCCTGCAGCTCGGCAGGATAATTCTCCTGGAGGATCTGACCACTTTAGCTCTGAACACTCTAATTGGTTGATCCCAGCACCCATGCAGGAATGTCCCAGATGAAAACGGTAGTCAGGGTCGAAATAACAATTTCATCACATGCCCACTGGGCTTCAGATCATTGACCAATATAAAACAGTACAGTACAGGAATAGACCTCCACACCTTTCCCCAGCTCACGGTGTGTGTGCTGTCAATGATGACAATTTCAGCTGCATATGTGCCTGCATGTGGTCCGTGTCCGCCACAGTTATGGTCCTTGATCGAACACCACCTCCTGAGTCTGAGAATATCACCATACGCGCTTCCTGATCTCATTCTCCCTCTCTCTGTCTCTGTCGCTCTTCCACTAGCGCTCTGACTCCCAAGCTGTCTCTCGTAATGCCTCTTCCTCTTTTCCCCTCCCTCAGGTATCTCATTTGCAACCTTCTTTCTCTCTGTCTATTTCTCTACTCTCATATATTTATTTTTCTCTCTCTTGCAGTTAAAAGTAAAAACAATATTGTTCTATCTTAATGTGTAAAACAGTAAAAAGTCTGTTGCTGGAAGATAGTTGAAGAACCTACAGTTAAAGAAAGAGGAGAAAACAAGAGTGCAAGAGGGAAGTTATTACGGGAGCAGGAGAGGTTGGTACTGACGAAAATGTGCTCCAGGATCAGGTAGTTTTGTCAGAACCAGAAGACTGAGGGTGACATGTTCGCCTGAAAAGGTGGGAGGTGAGTGCAAAGCTGGTTTCGGTGTTAATTTGCAAAGAGTCAACCTCTCGGGCTGACACCCTTCATCAAGTCTCTGATTTTGGGAGCGCTGTTTGCTTTGTAACTCTGATCATCACATTGTTTCATTGTATACACAAGGCAGGTTGCAGAATAGGGAGCAAGAAGAGAGCTGATCTTTATGTCATTCATTTCTGACGTTTCATGAGCTTCAACACAGGATTCCATGGGTACCTCACCGCATTTCTTAGTTCCTCCCGGAATTTGCTCTGGGTCAGGACTTAAATGCACGTATTAGAACAGGAACTGCGAATCTGCAGCATTTCGGATGGGATGTCGTTTCTGTGATGTAACGGGGATCAGTAAAAGAAAAAGCAAAACTCTTTGAAATCGTTTGATAGATATAAAATATCACTTGTGTTACCCACAACAATATGAAGATACCGGTAATGCTGAAGAGCAAAACGGTATATTTGCGTCGGTTCTCCATCTCCCACTCTCCACTCTTTTGTCCCCGGAGCCCACTGCGGGCTCGACTGGCCGCTAGAATTCGCCTGACAGTCAAAGTGTTGAACAACAGAATTAGTAAGAATGGCATATAAGGTGTAAAAATGCGGTGAAATATCGCAAATGCAGCCCATGAGAGAGGGTTTTTGTAGGTCGGTGTAAGAACACAATACCAGGGAACACCATTAATGACCTTATGCTCTGATGCAAAGCCCCAGGGGACATTCTACAAACAGGCCAGCACACTCACTGTCCCGATGACCACAGCCGCCGTTCTCTCGGTGCAATATTTTGTTTTCAGCTTCTTACAGCAAATAGCCAGAAATCGATCGACGATGAAAGCGACAGTCAGGCAGACAGAGGTCGCAGTTCTCGCAGAAAACAACCCGAAACGGAGTTTACACACAGGAGTTATGATCAGGAATGACTGTGGGAAATAATACCAATCAGTCCACCTCAACAGCGGATCCGAGATAACGACTAGGATATCGGCCACTGCCATTCCCACCAGGTAGCGAGTGACACATTCGGAGTGTCCGCCCTTTCCTCGATACAGGCTTGCAATCGTCAACAAGTTCGCTGGAACAGGGGCAGAGAAAAGCAAGAACAGAAAATAGAGAGCAGAAACTAATTCAGCAGTTTGAGGGGATCCTGCAATATTTCCAGTTCATTGTCGCATTTCATGAAAGTGTCAAGAGAGGGCGCATGTCTTCTAGAGATAGAAGAGGATTTTACATTGCAAAATGAAGTCAAAATGATGCCGATTCTAATTCAGAATTCTGAAGTGGCAGAGGAAATCTAAAGTCCGGTTATCACCCACCTCAGAGTTTTTTTTTTCACCGCTGCCTTCGCATCACGTTTGATGAAATTAGTAAATCCGGACGCTGATGGCGGGATTCATACATTCCCACGATGCCTCTTGTCAGCGGCAGAACAGCCGGAGTGAGGAACAATGGCGGGAAATGTTATAAACACTCGTTCAGCCAGAGCAGAATATGTGGAATAACATTTAAATTGTCTCTTCTCAGAAGCGCGCGCGCACACACACACACACACACCAGCAGAGATCCGAAAGAGAGAACAAGATCCGGTGACAACGGTCAAATGACGATGTTACTGTTGCACAAACTGAAGAAAATCGGCAGAAGTGGGAGGTCCAAGGCAGCACACAGTGAGAACAGGAACAACTCTGCTGAGAATTGTGTGCGTGATGTTGCTGATGAATAGAATTTTGTGAGCATGACAAAGCTGCCTGAGGTCAGACGAAAGTTGTGAATAAATATTTCATGCTTCCAAGTTATAGGCAGTCTGGTTAAATAATTCATCCTGTACCTGTCTGTCTCTGCTAAAAAGTGAGAACGTAAGGTTCATACACTTTTACACATTTCGTTCATAAATCATCATTTGTGATTCATGTTTTCTTCAATTTACATTTTACACAACTAAATTAATCAATGCACCCATGTACACACCCCAAGCATGTTATCCCCAAGTACGTGACCTGCCCATATCCATGCTTTTGTGGGTGTATCTGGGATTTCAGGCGGATTTGGCGCGATCTTGATATGTCTACGGATTCGGCGGTCTGCTCATGGATTTTGAGATGCTTAGGGCTTTTGCTGTCAAGGTAGCCATCTCGTGTTTGAAACCATCCTGTGCCTGGGTCATCCAATGTGTGGGTTGAAGTGTACATGCATTTTGGGGTGCGCTCTTATTTAGAGATCTGCGAAGATTTGGGGGTTCACACGGAAATTCGTGATCTGTGCATATTTAGCTGTGTACAGTTGAGTATGAGGTTAAACAGTGCTTTGTGGTGAGAAGCAAATTTCAGTGTGTCTGCCGATCTGTAAACACTTTTGGGACATTTGTGAGGATGTTTTAATGTCGAGGTAGCCATTTTCTGAACTGGTTGAAATGATTCCTGCTCTGAAATAATTCATTATGCATTTGATAGTGTCAGCGTGTTTTAGGTGCGCACTGATTTGGGGATTACGCAGATTTATGGGGATGTTTTCGGAATTCTGAGATCACACACTGTTCTGGTGTCTGCGAATTTGGAGTTGTGACTTGTCTAAATTTTGCATCATTTACAGATACTTTCATATTAGATATACTTTTAATGTTCAACAGTATTCTTGTTACTTTGTGGTGGCAGCATCAATATGGTGATCTGTTTGAAGTGATCCTTGCTCTGGGAAAATCTAATTTGCATGTATGCATATCAACGGGCTTGTGGTCAGACTGAAATTGGGATTCCGCCGGTATAGGGAAGCGAGGTTGAATATGTGGCTCCATGCAGATTTGCTGTACAACAATACTTTTGTGTAGTGGTTGATCTCCAAATAAATTTTGCGGTATATGTGGATTTTTAATGTCGAGGTCGACATTTTCTGAATTCTTTAAAATGATTCCCATTCTGAGATAAGGCATTGGGGCGTGTTAGAGTGATTAGGGTTCGCGCCGATTTGAGGATAGAGCAGATTTAGGACGTCATCTACAAATTTGCGAAGCACAATAATTTACGAAGCCGTCATGTGTACTACTCGAAATTATTATTTTCTGGGATTATGTAAAAAGCATTTTAGGTTCCCAGCGGGTTTGATGCACACGTGGATTCTGGGTGTGCTCTTTTTTGGGTGTGCGTATTTGGGGTGCACATGGGTTTGAGATGTGAACGTAATAGGAAATTGCGCAGACTAAATGGTTTCTTCTCCGATAAAGGGATGCAACCCGATTGGGGGTTTGTGCATCTATCCTCCATCTGCCGAACAGGCGGTATCTCCAAGTGGTCACCCATTTTAATACCACCTCCCATTCCCATTCCGATATGTCCATTCATGAGATCCTCCACTGTCACGACAAGGCCACACTTAGGTGCGAGGAACAACAGCTTATAATCCGTTTGGTTAGCTTCCAACCTGATGGCATGAACATTGCCTTCTCAAACCTCTCCTTCACCATTTCCACCCCTTTGTCCCTCTCACTTAACATCTCCTTGTTCGCCATAGCCTCCCTATGGTCCTGCTCCCCTTACCCCATTTTTTTTCTTCCATAGCTTTCTGTCTCTTTCTGCAATTAACTTCCTAGCACTTTGCTTCATCCATCCACCTCCAAGTTTCACCTGTCATCTGGCGTTTCTCTTTCCCTCTCATCACCTTTCAAATCTACTGTTCGGCTTCCCCCCCCCCCCCCCAGTCCTGCTGAAGGGCTCCGGCCCGAAATGTCGAATGTATTCTTTTCCATAGATGCTGCCTGGCCTGAGGAGTTTCTCCAGAATTTGGACTAAGCACCACCCCCCCCCCGTTTTGCCAGGTATTCAGTTATGTGGGGCAGTAATGTACAGCATACAAGACTGCATATACTGGTGACTTTGACACAGCTAATCGCATTCCGCCGAATCAAGGAGATGGGTAAATCTCCAGTTGAATTCTATGCACAGGGGAGAAAGTAAAAATATGGGTGTCTTAGGAATGCATTCCTGTGAATGACCGGGACACGCTGTTACATTATCACACCGGTCCGTGATCAGGCTCAGGATTCAATAACATTATCATTATGGTCAACGATGGTCAAATTCATGTGCACCCTTATACTCAGCAGTAGTATGAAGGTATCTCGAAAATGCGTGTGAGTCTCAAAATCTGCGCACTTCCTTAAGTAAGGACGCACATTGGATGACCCTGACGAGGAATTATTTCAAACACGAAATGGCTGCCTTGACACTAGAAGCCCCACGCATCCCAAAGGTCGTGAGCATATCACCAAATCCGCCGACACACACAGATCAACCCAAATCCTTATGAACTCCCAGATCCACCCACAGAAACGTGGCGACTCCATATTCGCCGACAAACCCCCAGATCTGCTATCGCTAAATACGGGCGCATCCCCATATTCAAGAACATACCCCAAAATCACTGTGCATCCACGTGCACCCCGAGACCCTGTGCAACCTATTTTCGCTGACTCGCCTAATTTCTGCGCAAACCCCAATGCAGCGCGCACCCTAAACCCGCTGACAACCCCACATGTCCATGAAATTTTTCCGAGCAAGATACATTCGAAGCAGTTGAGAAATTGGCAGACTCGACGTTAACAATCCGCACTCAACACATTCTGGTGCAAATCTTGATCCGCCAACACACCCAAATCTATGTGTAACCCCAAATACGTGTGCACGGCCATATTTGAGACTAAATTTCGAGTGATATCTAAGGTTCTTCCTTAAATCTCACTGGCGGTTCTTTTCTCACATTCTCTTCAAACTTGCAGCAATTTCTAAAAGCACAGCGCAGTACCTTTAAATGTGAATTTAAAGTATATTACAGTATTGATAGAGAATTAGACCATTACTCTGTGAAGTAGCCAGAGCTCCCGATTATCGGAATTTACTTTTGCAGAGTCTTTGCATAGATAAATCAAAACTGCCCGCCATGAATCCACAAAACCTGTGCACATCACCAACTCAGTGCGCACTCGAAACACGCCGACAAACCATATATATGATAGATTATTCCAAGGCAGAATTCATGTCCAACATTTCAGAAAATGGCTGTTTCGACATTTAAAATTCGCACACACCCCAAAATACAACTGTCGATCGGTCAACAAATAACTCCCGTAATATACGAACATCACAACATCTAATTACGCCCCCGTAATTGACTACAAAACCCAAAATTTGCGCGTATACCCAAATCCTTGTGCATATTTGCCGCCTACCCCTAAATCTACGAACACCCGAAATCAGTGCTCAGCCCCATATTTGAGGATTCAACTTTAAAGTTGCCCAAATACGCACACCCAAAAAAGAGCACACCCAAAATCCACGTATCCATCAAACCCGCTGGGAACCTCAAATGCGTTTTGTATAATCCCAGAAAATGATCATTTCAAGTAGTACACATGACGGCTTCGTAAATTATTGTGCTTCGCAAATTTGTAAGTAACGTCCTAAATCTGCTCTATCCCCAAATCGGCGCGCACCCTAATCACTCTGACACGTCCCAAAGCATAAACTCAGACTGGGAATCATTTTAAAGAATTCAGAAAATGCCTACCTCGACATTAAAAATCCACATATACCCCAAATTCTGTTTGGAGATCAACCACTACACAAAAGTATGGTTGTACAGCAATCTTTTTAGGGATAGCAAATTTAGGGCAGTTAACGAATATGTGAGTCTCCACGTTTTTGTGAGCGCATATCGATTTGGTGACTTACGTAGGGTCTCTGGGATACGTGGTGGTTTTTACTGTTAAGACAGCCATTTTGTATCTGTATATCCGTCTGGGTCATCTAATATGCCTGTGGGGTGTTCTCGTATTTGAGGATGTGCACAGATTTGGGGGTGAGGACGGATTTGTGACGAACAGTGACCAGTTCGGGGTGTAGTCTTGAATATCGGGCTGAACACGGATTTGGGTTGACACGCAGATTTGGGTGTGACGCCGATCTGCAAAAGGATTTTGGCGCACATATGGCTTTGTAACGTCGAGGTAGTCATTTTCTGAATTGATTGAAATGTTGCCTGCCTGGGATAATCCATTATGCATCTCCGGTGTCAGCGGGTCTGGTGATGTACACGAGCTTAGATGCTCCTGGATTTGGGGGTGTCTTTGGATTTAGGGTCCTGACAAATCTCGCGGTAGTTTCATTGATAGGTTCTTTTTTAATAAATACACTTTCAGTTTTCTACTCTGCTCTTGCAGTGACTTTTAAGTTGGAGGTTGTTACTTTGAGAAATATTTGAAATTATTTCTCCTCTCTGATAAGCTAATCTGAAAGTGGGAGGTGCTGACGGGTTCGGAGTGCGCACCCATTTGGGTGTGCATACGGATTTGGAAGTGCACGTGGATTTTTGGATGTCGCAGGAATTGGGTATAATGCCAAAAATTCAAATTGTTTCTTTTACAGATACTCGGATACACATTGGACTTTAACGTCGTTTTGTTCTTGCTGCTTTTAATGTGAAGTAAGCTCCTTGTGAAATGTTTGTAATGATTCTTGCTCCAGGATAAATAATTGTACATGTAGGGGCGGACTCGGATTTGGGGGTTCTCAGAGATTTTAACAAGTGCGCGGCGAGTTTGGGTACACACGGATTTGGGTGGCGGTGGATTGGGGGGCTTGACGAATCACAAGGTTGTTTCACTTATCGATACTTTAATAATGGAACTTGGTACTTTGTTCTAGATTTTTGAACGTGCAGCTGTTTTGTGAACTGTTTGACCTGACTCGGGATTTCGGATAATCCAGCGTGCATGTCGGTTTGTCGTCAGGATTGGAGTGCATATGGATTTAGGGTGAGCTCTTATTTGGTCATGCGCACAGATTTATGGTTGAATACGGATTTGGAAATGTGCGCAGATTTAGGAGTCTGTTGTCTAATATGGAGGTGCACAGGTCACATCCAGATTTGTCTGTGTCAAACGATTTGGAGTTGCAGATGCATTTCGGGATGCGTGCTGATTTTAATGTCGAAACAGTCATTTTCTGATCGATTTGAAATGATTCCTGTTCTGACATAATCTATTATGCATGTTAGGGAGCCAGCGTGTATGGAGTGAGCACTGATTTTTGGGATTACGCAGATTTAGGGCGGTGTCGGCAAATATGCCCTCACACACCAGTCTGGGGATGTGAACAGAGTTAGTGATGTGTCCGGCACACTTATTTGGAACGCTCATTGATCTGGGAGCGTGCAGGCCAGTATGTGGATGTTTACAGATTTCAGCAAATATGTCCTCACACACTAATCTGAGGATGCGAACAGATTTAGTGATTCGGAATTATTGGATATCTGAAGGTTGTTTCATTCATAGATAATGTCAGAATCAATGCACCTTGAACTTTCAGCAACATTCTGGTAATTTTAAGATGGAGGCAGGCATTTTGTGAACTGTTCGAAGAGATTCTTGCCCTGTGATACTGTACGGTGCAGGTACGGGTGTCAGCGGGCTTGCGATGCCCATTGAATTGAAGATTACACAGAGTTAAGGCAAAATAGTCAAATATGTAGTGCAGACAGTTTTGGCACAGCGCCTGGATTTGGGCATGCGTCAGATTTAAGGGTGTGCTCTAGAATATGGTGTGTACACGGATTAGATAGGAAGGCCAAACAAATTTGCACATATTTCATGTTTTTCTTTAATATTTTGGTGCAGTTGGATCGGTGATGCTCACAGATTTGTGCGCCTTGGCTGGTTTAGGGGTGCACACGGATTTCGTGGTGTCTGTCTATCCTATGAGTTTACATAGGAATTATGGAACTGTATTCTCAGATCCATCTGCTCTCCCGCATTCCTCAATTCCCTACCGTCTATTGTATAAATCGACCCAGGTAGGTCCGGCTAAAGTGCAACGGCTCTTGATCCCATCTGGATGGAATGTCACATTAGATTCCAACTTCAAAATGTTCGGCCCGTTCTTCCAGCTGTTTCACAGACGCTGAAAGTTTTCATAAACTACTTCGCTGTCTACTCACGCTCTGAAACTAGGTGTTATCTGCAAATCCATTTTATCATATTACAATTGACTTATATATCCTTTTCCTTAGAATGTTTTTCAATACGTTTTGGGGTGCACACAGATTTGGGAGAGTCGCTGGATTTGAAATGCATACTAATTTGATTTGCGGGCAGTGTGCAGATTTTGCGGGTGTACGCATATTTTGTCATTTCGTGAAATGGCTTTGGGCTTTTCAAGTCGATGTGTCCACCGCTTTCAAATTGTACATAGACATAAGGGTACACATGGATTACGAGGTGAGCACGGATTTAGCGTATCTGCGGATTTGAAGGTGTGGGTGTTACGTATTCAGGCAACAATAAATATATGAGTTCGACAAGGGTTTCTTATAACAAACAACACGTTTATTAAACACAGAAAACAAACCCCCCAAAAGTAAACAAACACTACCGTAACCGGAAACAGCTGCTGAGCGGCTGTTCAAACAGTTCGTAAAGTGATATTCCAAAACAGTTCTTAAAGTGATATTCCAAAACAGTTCTTAAAGTGATATTGCCAAAAGTTCGATATGCTCACAGTCCATTTAAAAGGAGAGACTTTACAGGACGATTTAAGTTCTCTTTCACGTCGCTTGCTTCGATTCCCGACGTCGAAATTCCCACGAAGAATTTACGAAACAGAACGGCTTAAAGGCACTGACCTTTCCTTCTCCACTACCTTCAATCCTTTCTAGGTAAACCTAGGGATTAACACGAAGATAGTCAACGAAATCCTTCCAAATAAGGATCAAACAAAGGTCGCCCCCGTTTCACCGTAGAAAGCGATTCTCCTCGATCTTTAACTTCCAACCTTGAATCTTCACTCTCCTTTAATTCTCAAACTAACAGAATCATAAAGAACCTGTTGGCATTAACCTTTTAAACTTTAGGCATTAAATAAAAACTTCATCCTTCAACTAAACTGCGTCATCACTTCAAACACGCAGTGGCATGAAGTCAACTTGGCAAATCCAGCCACGAACTGCCCCTCCTCACAGGGTGGGGTCTACCTTTTATAACCTGTAAAAAAAACCCGTCACATGATCTCTACTGGCGGGAAAATGACGTCACTCCACCATCACAAGACCATCGCCTCAAGTCCAGTACAGCTTCAACCCCAGTCACATGACAAGGGCACCACTGTCATGTGTCACGAGTACGTAACAGTGGGAATCCCAAAGTTCTTCGATTTATAGGCACACGCACACACACACACACACACACACACACACACACACACACACACACACACACACACACACACACACACACAAACACACGCGCGCGCACACACACACACACACACACACACGTACGAGGATTGGGGTGCGCTCTTATTTGACGATGCGCGTATATTTGGGGTGCACACGAATTTTGGATTACGTACAGATTTAGTTGTACGTTGTCGAATATGGGGATGCACATCGATTTCGAGTTACTCACAGATTTGGTTGTGTCAGAGGTTTTGAAGTTGATCACGAATTTTTGGCTGTGTGCCGACTTTAAATTCCAACAGTTCTGAACTGTTTGAAATGATTCCTGTTCTGGGAATATCTGGTGTGAACGTGAGAGGTGTTAGTGGGTTTGGGGTGCACACTGAATTAGTCATTGCGCATATTTAAGGTTGCCTTCTCGAATATGTGGATGCAAATCTATCTTTCGATTAGGCAGCTTTAGGGGTGTGTTCTCGAGGATGGGACGCACACGGAAATGGTTTTGTGCGTAGATTTAGATTGTCTTTTCGAATATAGGGGAGCACACGGATTTGGGATTAACTGTTTAAATTGTTTCTTAATCTGAGATAAGCTAACGCGCATATACGGTTGTCAGCGGGTTGAGTGCACATGGAATTTGGGGTCGAGCTCTTATTTAGTGACGTGCGCAGATTTGGAGGTGCACACGGAATTGGTGATGTGTCTGGATTCAGCAGTGCATCGTTTAATACAGAGATGTACACTGATTTGACGATGTGTACAGATTCAGCGGTGTTTTGTCGAATACAGGAGTGCACACTTATTTGGGGATGAGCATATATTTAGGGGTGTATAAGCCAATACGAGGATGTTTACATATCTCGGCCTTCTCACAGATTTGTAATTTTTTATCGATTTGGAGTTGCGACGCATCTCAAGGTTGTTTCATTTATAGATACTTTTAAAATAAACGCACTTTGAACTTTCAACAGCAATCTTTTTATTCTATGCTGCAACCTGCTATTTTGTGAACCGTTTGAAATAACTCTTGCTCCACATACGGCCCGCTTGGATTTGGGGATGCACATAGGCGAGCGCAGATTCCTGTGTCTCAGCGGATTTGGGGATGCGCACGCATTCTTGGCTCCGTGCGGAATTTTAATGTTCAGGCCCATATCCTTACCCAGTTATGATCCGGCTGGACTTAGTCAAGCTGCTGGAGAGAGTGCGGAAAGTACAGATGCTGTTTTCTCCCGGTAGGGATCACGTTTTGTCACCCTGCAACCATGTGCTTCAATCTCTTTCAATTATGGAGCACAGCATGTGTATAAATGTCTCTCTCCAGCTTACTTCATCATGATAATCATGACTCCAGTATTTCTACTATTTTATTTAATTTTTCCTAATTGTACATGTGATTTTTTTAAATTATGTTTTCTCGCCTCGCAGCAGTGAACCAACTGATTGGCCTATCAGAGTTCTCTTTGGGAACTCATTGACTTGATTAACATTTCTGATCTAGCTATTGTTTACGATCGCACTTAATGAAAAAAAAAGGTGGTCATTTTCTGAAAAGTTTGAAAGAATAACCTCATGTGAATGTGGATGTGTCAGCGGGCTTGGGTGCACACTCAATTAGGAATTGCGCAGATTTAGGGCAGCATCAGCGAACATGGAGGTGCCTGCTGCTTTGGGTTGCAAGCTGTTTTGTCAGAATCGGGAAGAAGGGTTGACAGGTTCGCCTCAAAGCACAACTTAAGCGGGACGACTGTGAGATGCAAAGAGGATTTTTCTGGGATGCTGAGTCTAGCGGTGCCGTCGCGATCGACTGTACATATTTGTTGTGTAACTGCAAGGCAACACACACAAAATGCTGGAGCAATTCAGCAGATGGATGGCAACTTTGGAAAAGAGTAAACATTCCAACTATTCGGGCTGACAACCTTCATGATTTTGTGTGTGTTGTTTTGTATTTCGAGCATCGACAGATTTTCTCCTGCTTTGTTTAAAACTCTGTTCATCATATTGTTTCCGTTTATCACAAGTGGGAGTACAGAATAAGAGCTTGAAGGCAGCTGAATTGTACTACTGCATAGCATTTATTTCTATATTTTAGTGAGTTTCCAAATCCGATTCAGTGGGTATTTCACCAGATTCTTGAGATCCTGTCGGAACTTGCTCTGAGTCAGGGCGTAAATACACGTGTTGGTGCAGGAACTGAGCATCCGCAGCATTCCCGATGCCTCTTCTATAATGTAAACGGGATTCGTGACAGAATAATAAACAAAACTCTTTGAAATCCGTTGATAGATGTAAAATAGCAAACGTGTTAGCCACAACAATATGAAACTGCCCGTTATGCTGAAGAGCAAAACGATGGATTTGCGTCGGTTCTCCATCTCCCGGTCCTTGTCATTCTCGCCACTCTTTTGTCCCCGGATTCTCCTGCGGGCTTGACTGACCACCAGAATCCGCCTGGCTGTCAGAATATTGAAAAACAAAATCAGAAAGAATGGGACACAAGGGGTAAAAATGCGGTGAAACGTCTCAAATACCACCCATGAGGATAAGTTTCTGTAGCTCTGTGTAAGAACACAATACCAGGGGATACCATCAATTATTTCTCCAGGCTCGTAGACAAAGCCCCAGGGGACACTCTCCAAACAGGCCAGCACACTCACTGTCCCGATAACCACAGCCGCCGTTCTCTCGGTGCAATATTTTGTTTTCAGCTTCTCACAGCAAATAGCCACAAATCGATCGACGGTGAAAGAGACAGTCAACCAGACAGAGGCAGCAGTGCTCGCATGAATCAGCCATCTAGCGATACTGCACACAGGAGTGATGAACAGGAATGATCGGGGAAAATAAAGCCAAGCAGTCCACATCAGGAGCGGAAGCGAGATAATGACCAGCAGATCAGCCGCTGCCATTCCCACCAGGTAGAGAGTTACACATTTGGAGAGACCGCACTGATCCCGGGACAGGATCACAATCGCCGTCAAGTTCGCTGAAGAGAGAGGAGAAAGAGGAAATTGAGAAAATACTTAGTAAAACCCATTGCCGCAGTTTTCGGGGATCATGTAATATTACCATTTTATTGTTGCATTCAGCGGAAGAAGGGAGAAGAGGGGGTAAATAGCTGGCTGAGTTTACACATTAAAGTAAAGTCAAATGAGTTAAATTTGGATTCCTTTCTGATGACTAAAAATATGAAGAGGCAGCGGACAGATGAAATTAGGTACCCTCAGAGTCAGTACTATTTGAAACAGTTTTATCGGCTTATCCGCGTCTGATATGAATGAAATGAATCAATGCGGACGCCAATGGCGGGATTCTTGCATTAGAAAATCATGAACTTCCCTGTGACTCCCTGCCAGCGACAGAACAGCCGAAGGACACAACAGAAACAGAAATTCACGGAACCGCTGATGCAGACAAAAATAGAGTATGTGGGAAAGCAGTTAACGTTTATTTTCTGAGCTGTTTTCAGAGAGCCCCCATGACATGACTTTCTCTTACTCTTTCTATACAAGCTGCCTGAGGGTTTGTGTTTCCTATTCCAGCATTTGCCACCTCGCCGACTTTTAGCAGAACTTTGATTGAGGCAGCAGTCACAGCCCAGTCTGATACAGCCTCTCAGATACACCTGACGCCCCCGACTGAATCCATGACAGGGAAGCCGGCAGAATAATCCAACGTCCAGTAGCAGGCACGGTGACACAGATAGATGTCTGTAGCGGCGTCAGATGTGGATATATTATAAAACGTTTTACAGTATTTATAGTTATTAGATAATATAATACATTTCACAGTGTTGTTAGTTATGAATCAACACGTCGGTTTTGTTAAGTGATCAGCAACGACGTCATTGTGATGTCTAGCAACTGCTTCACTTTTTGTCACACAGCTCAGTTTTACAGAAAACCCTTAATCTTCCTGCTGCAACAGGGAGCTCCTCAAATTTGCTGAATCGTTACCACTAATCGATTATTTGATCATGACACGTACCTCACACAACCGTTCACATACCAATGCAGCCAATCAATTAGCATAATCTCCGCGGCAGTTTAAACACAGTATTTGCAAATGCAGTTTAGCTGCTTCGAGACCAATAGAACAGAGACCCGAGCATCACATTATTGAACACAAACCGCTGGAAGATATCTGCCTGTCCCACTGAGGTCCTCCGATGTTGGCGGACTCGCTTAATTCTTACAGCGGTTTATTTTTAGATCCATATATCGGCTTTGATTCCATTCCTAGAAAGCCGAATACTGGGACTGGACATGTGGCTGTGGAAAGCAGCGACAGAAACAATCACTATATTGGCATTAATTTCAATTCCCCCTCCCCAACGGCAGCCGATACCGCAGCTTACCGATAATTCCAAACGCTGAAATAAAAGGATAGTAAACTTCTCCTATCCGCAAAAGGACTGGATACCCCATTCCTGTGATAAACAGCCAATTGTGTTGCTCCTGAATTCACAGCTTCTTCAGAAACTCTGAGCTAATGTATTCAAAACGGCCTTGATTTATAGAAATGATTAGTCTCCAGAGATACGGTTATGCCGCTGACTGACTACAGTCAATTGAACAATCATGGTGATTCACACACAGACACACACGCACACACACAAAGTGGCAGTGTTCAGATGACCACGATGCTGATGTACAAATCATGAGTTAATTTGCAGATGCTGGAAACCCAAGGCAACACGCACAGTGTGCTGGCAAATGTCTGCGGACTTCCACACAATTTTGAAATGTTGCTGATGTATTAAGCTTGTAAGGGCATCTGAAACCCGTCAGGGGTCAACCAAAGAAATGCGTTAATTTGCAAAGGAAATATTCAATAATAAATATTAAACATGGGACTCTAAATTGGGATATGAATCGACGAAGGTTGGATGAAAGTGAATGAAAGAAAGGCAAGAGTTAGATGCAATAATATATCTGTGTGAAAGAGAGTCAGATTGCCAATGGTTCAGGCTACAACGGCCGCTTCACACAACCGCCTGATATTTACCTCTCCCTCGCTGACCGAATTCCCTTCTCCTACCAACAGGGAAAAACTTCAATCAACTCCAATATTCCTTCCTGTCGAGGAACCAGAGCAGCCGCTCCTGTCTGACACAAACAAGGTGTGTTACACAGCACAGAGACACCGACAGACCACTAGTTCCACAGTTTCAGAGAACAGAGAAATTCAGATTCAGTCCCACACTGAACCCAAGGCCCAGACGAACATTACCAATACAACGGTTACACCGAACCACAGATGGTCAGTATCTCCATTGTTTTCTGCAACACTGTCCTATTGGTAGCGACACAGACCCAGTCCCAACTCCCTTCCCACGAGGCTGACAGTGTCACTGTGAGGTCAAGTTTGGGCACGCAGATGGAAAATCGGGAACTGATCAATGTGGCATTGGAAGAACTTAAGAAAGGTTCGGGTAAGCACATGACATTACGGATAATATGCATGTGTGGAATTAGTCAGCAGGAAAATGTCAGATAGAGGAAATAAATGGACCACATTCAAACCTTTAGGTAACTCAGGGTGTGTGGCTGAGACCCCAACTTTTTGCAGTCTACATTGGAGATTTGAATGTGAGGACTAACAGACATGTCGGCTGTTGTATAGATTTGAATCTGAGGGTTAGTAGTGGGAAGGGCGCAGCGAGGGTTTGCGGATGCAGACAGAAGTGAAGGAGTGAAGGTGTCACAGACGGGCAGAACATCGGGTTATTTGAGACCATTCCCTCCCAGAGGGACAAACTAAAAAATTAATATTTACATGGGGCTAGAGTGACCGGTTCGGAGAGACCTGACGGCCCTTATCAACAAATCAATAAGAGTTAACATTCAGTTACAGCAAAAAATTAGGGAGCCAATCAGTTTTTTTGTGTTGTGATACAGGGGAATTGGAGAAGTGTTATAGAGATGTCTTACTGGGAGGTGTCCTGCGAGTTGTGGCGAGAATGCACCCTGAATATTAGATCCAGGTCTTGTCACACTTCCTTGTGAAAGTTAGCCCTGTTGAAGAGAGGGGCCCGGCACTATCCCTCACACTGAGCGTATAGTTCCGGGGATGCCACACTTGCCGTGTGCGAACAGAGTGAGTCTTCATTCCAGAATGAAGGAATGGATATTCAGGAAGGAGTGGGAAACAAATGTCCTTAATCAGTGATTCCGTCCTCAGTTAAAACTTACAAAAGTGCAGGACAGGAGGTTTGTGGTGTTGGGCTGACGTAAGTAAGCCAGTGATGCCTCATTAAATTAATCCCTCTGCCTGAATGCGCATTGAATATTATTTCCAGTTCTAGTCACAGTTCCCCAAGAAAGTTATCCATGCAAAGTTATCCAGGAATGAAGGGACTATTCCTTACACTGTCTTGACAGCTTCAGGAGAGGGAACGCTGTCTTTTTTTTGAGGGGGGGGGGAGAGTGAATGAGCTGGGCCTGTGTTGTCTGGAATTGTGAGGAGCATTTATGGATTGTTCCAGGTAATTCGCGGGACAGTTCGCTTGAATGAACATTCCTTTACCATGGGTCATAGACTCAGAATGACAGAAATAATATTCACAATGGATTGGAAAATAAATTTCCCTCATCAATGATTATTTCTCCAGTTAGACAGTCCGGTACAGGAAGAGACCCTTAGTCTGTGGTGGTGGGCTGATATGATTAAGTCGGTGATGCATAATTAAACAAATCACCCTGCCTGCAGTATGTCCATACCTGTCCCTTTTCTATGAATTTGTTTTCAGAATCTTATAAATACCACTGCCTTCTTTACCACGCCAGAAACGCAATCCAGACACCAGTAACTCTGATTTTGTTTAAAATTTTAAACATTTCCCTCATAAATCTCCTTTGAGCATTTTCCTCGCTGATCTCAACTGCATGTCCTCTCTTGTTACTGTGAGAAAGGGTACCTTTGTTTACTGTATTTATGACGCTTATAAGCCTTTCTATCTCCTTTTCGTGGCCCCCATTCTGGAAAGAATAACACAAGTTCGTGAAAATCCTCCTTTTAGATCTCTTCCCTATAAACCTATTCGAAACTCTTTCCGAAGCCTTGGTCTCTTTCTTAAAACTGGGCGACAGAAGCAAATTTTAAACTCTTGACGGAACCTAACCAGAGATTGATAAAGCGTCAACATCACTTCCTTTTATGACAATAAGGATCCTCTCGGTTATTGCCATGGCTTCTGCCACTCCGGAAAGAGCTGTTCAAGTTCGTGTAATTTCTGCATCTTGAGAGTTTGTAGATATCCTCCCAAACGTCCTCTTTATAACCTCCTCTATCCCCTTTCCAAATCCTACGAAGCGACGGGATTAGGCTGGTTCTTCCACGACCCGAGGAACAGTAGGTGGGGGAGTGATGGAGGATGTTTGCACTGCATGCGGTCAGGTGGATACAGTGATCAGCCGAAGTGTGCCGCCACAACACAATGAACTTGCCCGACAGGAAGCTGAGCATGAAATTCACATTCTGGGTAAACAGGACTAGCCACAAATGGACGAGCGAGAACGAAGGGGTCAATGATGAAAACACCAGATTAATTAATTGCTTAAGGGCTTTAATTATCGTAAATATTAGTGATAATTACGATCATGGGACAATAGTTTGACTAAACGGCGGGTCAATATGTTTTTGTCCAAACTGGGGAACACCTGAGGGAGTGGATCTGCCTGTTCCCATTGGAGCATCTGGAGAGACGGGGCCATGGGTCTTCCATACTTTCAGAGCAGAGTGGAGTCAAGGAGAGAGTGCTGAATTGCAAGTCGAGCTTCCCGTAACTGACGCCAAAGACTTTAAAGACAAGCTGATCTCGTTTCTGCGGAGTGAGGCGAAGAAGATGTCTGATGTGTCTGGTCTAATGATACATTCAGCAGTTGATTTAAATTCTGAACTCGGTCTGGCTTTAAATGCAGATGTATTTCTTCGCAGAGCCAGTTTTGTAAGCTTGGAATGTCCGGTGGCATCAAGCCCACATCCGATGGGGAAGAAGAATATGAGGCTTGGGCTGAGCAGACTTCTCTGTTACTGGATGAAGAATGTCAGAAAAGTGAGACTGGTAGAGAGATTAAACGGCCGGTCTGCTGATTTAGCGAGTTTCCTAGAGGGAGAAAATCTATTGCCTCATCAGCGAGTTATCTGCAAGCCCTGGAAGATGCTATTGACACTGCCGAAAGCGCAGCCGATCTGAGGATAATGTTTAGGCACACATTTTAGTAAGAAGGAGCTAAATCGCTTGCCTAGATTTTCAGATTGGTGAAGCTGCTGCACTGTTTGATCTACAAAGGGTGCATTCAACTGTCTAAGAGATATTGAGTAAGAGCAAATTGTGAAGAGTGGGTTGTCACATGACGTGATTGCTCTACGTATTCGAATGATCCGAAAGATACGGCTTCCTTCATCTTTATAATGAATTACGCAGAGAAGTTAGAGATAAAGAAAACCTGATGGAGGATTAGAAGGCCTCCATCATCCGGGCAAAGTTCTCCGTAGTAGCCTCTGTTGCTAAAGAGCAATTAACGTCACAGAAGTGTGGGTTTTGCAGGTCGTCGATAAACATCTGACGACCGACGTAATTGTGATGATATCGGTTGGAGCTGCCACCAAACACCAAGGGCCAATAGGATGCCCGACCCACTGGTGCGATGTACCGAGCCGAGGGCTGCTACTGAGCAGCGTCCTGAGAACAGTACAGTGACCAGTGTTTTCTGTTGCAACTGAGGAGAACATAGACATTTTTAGCGGTAGAGCGAGACAGGAAAGCCTTCGGAAATTGAATTAGCGGTTAACCAAACAGCAAACCAAACAGGAACGGGATGACCTTTAATACAGGATACGTTACTATCGGTGTATTAAGGAACATACTAAAGTAAAAATAAATATTATTCCCAAAGGGTTAATGGGACGAAGCTCTGATGTATCTAGGCAAATTGAAGGTGTTTATGTTAGAGCCATAACTGACCACTGGTTCTGAAGTTACTTTGCTTTGTAGATCCATTTACTTCCGGTGTTTGACGCACTTGCCATTGGCGCCAGTGAATGCCCTTGATATTCCGCGGCTTAGTACTGATGTTTACCCCTCCGATGGTTACTTTTCGTCGAAGCTGGAGTTTATGGAAACATATGTTGGAGTAACTGAGACTATTGACGCAACACCGTTGTTGAGCTCAGATTGGATTGAAAAGGATGGAATTTTTATTCCTTGAGAAGGCGCCAAGGAGAATGCGAAGAGAGAAATACAGAGAACTTTTTGAACACAGAGTCTATTCACCCTGTGTTCAGAGCTGCTTTTGAGAAGGTGCAAGTTCCTGCCAAGTATGATGATGAGCGGAAAGGAGCAACCCGTCTAAATCTGTCATGTTACGTTCTGGGAGCAGCTAGAGCGACCGGAAACCCTACATTTGCTGAAATGTGCGTGAAGTGGAAACAGGGATTGACGGATAACATGTTGGTAAGGGAAGACGCCTTTTCCACTTGCAAGTCTGAATTTGATTTCGCCACACTATTAGAGCAATCGAGGGCACCCTTTTCCGAGAGAGGTCTCGCCGACGGGTTCCAGCAGGGGATCAGGATATTTATCAGCAGCTGCTGTAACTGAAGGAAGCTAAGTTTAGTCATGGAGCAGGAGTGCCTAAGCCGTCGGGAGACACGAGTGATAGACACGTGGAGACACCGTCCAGTAGTCAGCTGGGGGACGCGGTCCAGTAGTCAAATGGGACACACAAATGATAGACACAGGGAGACACCGTCCAGTAGTCAGCCAGGAGATATGAGTGATAGACATGGAAAACACGGTCCAGTAGTCTGTAAGAGTCGCAAGGGGTGATTTAATGCGCAATCCATTCATTCTCCTGAATTCCCTTGAGTAGAGACCTAGAACCGTCTCATGCTTCTCGCATGACAAAGCTTTCAACCCTGAAATAATTTTCTAAACCACCTCTGAAAAGTCTCCAGTGACAGCACACCCTGTCTCAGGCAAGGGGCTCCAAACTGCTCACAGTACTCAAGTTGCATTTCATCAATGCATTTAAAAAGCTGATAACTACATCACTGCATCCATACTCCACTCCTCTCGAAATGATCGTGAACATCGCATTGGCCTTCTTTACCACTTTCTCAACCTGCATATTATCCTTCAGGGAATGCTGGACTACGAACCTAGAGTCCCTTTTCACGTTAGATTTTCCAATTTCCTCTGCGTTGAGAAAATAACCCATTTTACTTCTTCTGCTCAAGTGCAGGAGCATATATTTCCTGACAGTATGTGCTATCTGCCACTTCTTTGCCCATTCTCTTAATCTGTCTCCGTTCATTTTTAGCCTTTCTGCTTCCTCCAGATATCCTGCACCTCCATCTATGTTCATCCTGTCCGCAAACCTGTCCGTAAGATCATCAGTTCCAACATCCAAGTCATTAACATACAAAATAAAAATATTCATCCATTCTTCAGGTCTATTGTATCCTGCATTTCTGTTTGATATTGTGCTACATGAATTGCAACTTTACATTTAATCTAGTACGCTTATATTGTCTAAATTTTATTCTTCTCACTTTCGAAATCATGTTTACTATCTGCATTAAATGGTTGAGCTTTACGCGAATAATTTAAAATCGTGCGTATTCGATCCTCTGCCAATGTGTAATTGATCTGAGAAAAGAGTAAAAAAATACTTAAGAAAGAAAGCAGGAGGTCTAAAAGAAGACATGAGGTTGCTTAGGCAGTCAGGTTGAAGGATAACCCTAAAAGCTTCTACAGGTATGTTAGGAGCAAAAGGATAGTAAGGTATAAAGTCGGTCCTTTTGAAGATCAGACTGGTCAGCCATGTATGGACCCAAAAGAAATGGGAGAGATATTAAATGTTTTTTTTTTTTGCATCTGTATTTACTAAGGAAACTGGAATGGAGTTTATGGAAATAAGGCAAACAAGTAATGAGTTCATGGAATTTATACAGATTAAAGAGGAGGAGGTGCTTGCTGTCTAGAGGTAAATCAGAGTAGATAAATCCCCATGACCTGACAGAGTATTCCCTCGAACCTTGAAGGTGACTAGTCTCCTGGCAGGGGCCCTGGCAGAAATATTTAAAATGTCGATATCCACGGATCAGGTGCCGGGGGATTGGAGATAGCTCATCCAGTTCCGTTGTTTAAAAAAGGCTCAAAAAGTAAGCCAGGAAATTATAGACCGGTAGTAGGTAAATTATTGAAAGCAATACTGAGAGATAGGATCTACAAATATTTAGATAGACAGGGAGATATTAGAAGAAGTCAGCATGGCTTTGTGCGTGGTAGGTCATTTTTAACCAATCTATCAGAGTTTTCCGAAGAAGTTACAAGAAAAATGGATGAAGGGAAGTCAGGGGATGTTGTCTACATGGACTTCAGTGATGCCTTTGACAAGGTCCCACATGGGAGGTTAGTTAGGAAGATTCATTCGCTAGGTATACATGGTGAGGTAGTAAATTGGATTAGACATTGGCTCAATGGAAGAAGCCAGAAAGTGGTAGTGGAGGATTGTTACTCTGAGTGGAGGCCTGTGACTATGGTGTGCCACAGGGATCAGTGTTTGGTCCATTGTTATTTGCCATCTATATCAATGATCTGGATGATAATGTGGCAAATTGGATCAGCAAATTTACTGATGGTGCAAAGATTGGAGGTGTAGTGGACAGTGAGGAAAGTTTTCAAACCTTGCAGAGGAATTTGGACCAGTTAGAGGAATGGGCTGAAAAATGACAGATGGAGTTTAATGCAGACAAGTGTGAGGGATTGCACTTCTGAAGGTCAAACCAAGGCAGAACATACAAGGCAAATGGTAGGAAACTGAGGAGTGCAGTAGAACAATAGGATCTGAGAGTTCAGGTACATAATTCCCTAAAAGTGGCTTCACAAGTAGATATGGTTGTAAAGAACGCTTTTGGTACTTTGGACTCTATAAATCAAAGTATTTAGTATAAGAGTTGGCATGTAATGGTGAGGTTTTATGAGACATTGGTGAGACCGAACCTGGAGTATTGTGTGCAGTTCTGGTCACCTAATTGAAGGAAATATATTTATAAGGTTGAAAGAGTGGAGAGAAAGTTTACAAGTATGTTGCCGGGTCTTGGAAATCTGAGTTACAGAGAAAGGTTGAAAAGGTTAAGACTTTATTCCCTGGAGCTTAGGAGTAAGAGAGGTGATTTAATAGAGGTGTATAGATGGAGTGAACGCGAGCAGACTTTCTTTCCACTGAGGCTAATAGACATCTGTCAATCTCATAAGACCATGGATTTGCGCCTTGGAAGGTTTTTTTTCCAGGGCAAAGGACTGGGCAGGGTTGTATGGGGGACGCAGTTGCCCAAGCTGCAAGCCTTCCTCTCTCCACGTCACCGGTTTTGTCCAAGGGTAGGGCACAAGGACCCATGCAGCTTGGCACCGGTGACGAAGCAGTGCAATATGTTGTTAAGCGCCTTGCTCAAGGACACAAACACGCCGCCTCAGCTGAGGCTCAGGTTACTCGTCCGATGCCTTGTCCACTAGGCCACGCGCCAACACTGGGGATAGGGGAGAGAACAAAATCAGAGTTCAGAGGTTAACGGTGAAGAGGGAAAGTTTAAAGGGGGGGGGGCTTCTTCATGCAGGAAGTTGTGGGAGTGTGGAATGAGCTGACAGATGAAGTGGTGAATGTGGGCTCACTTTTGATATTTAAGAAAAACTTGGGCAGGTATATGGATGAAAGGGGTTTGGAGGGATATGGTCCAGGTGCAGGTCAGTGACACTAGGCAGAAAAATGGTTCGGCACAGCCAAGGAGGGCCAAATGGCCTGTTTCTGTGCTGTAATGTTCTATTGTTCTATAGTTCTATCTGGTTGTCTCTGAGAGAGGTTATATCTAAACAAACTACAGTGGACTTCGTAGTCGGCCTGGAGTATTACGTAAAATTGCAATTAATATTGCTATTATCGTTATTCTTTCGCTTGACTTTGTACAGTTTGTTTTGTTACACATATTGAGTGTTTTGGCCGTCCTGTCAGTGCGGTCCTTCATGAATTTTATTCTGTTTCTTTGATGCCCGCGGGAAAGTGAATCTCATTGTACATTCTGACATATGTATATAGATATGCTGTGATGCAAAATTTACTTTCTGCTCTGAACTCTGAACCAATTGGGCCGGAGGATATTTTCCGTGCTATTCGATTTAAAACATCTGCATTGGAAAACAAGGAAGAGTGGCCTGTTAAACCAGAAAAAAGTGAATATAATTCGGTCCGGAATGATTTATCCGATATTCCTAAATCCTGAAGGGTGTTAAACGCACCACGAGCTCCACGGCAGATGTACGCTTAAGAACGAGGATGTAAGATGCCATTTCAATATGGAGAGCAACAACGTGTCTGAATGGCCCCGGTGTCATTCTGTCCAATAAACAGCCACGGCTGAGAAGGTGACGCAGACACTCCTCACCGAGGCCACTTTTTCACCAAACTCGGCAGCCCGAATCCCATGTCATGTGACCCGTTGTTCACTTCTCTGTTGTGACTAAAACAAAATCGTTATCTTATTTGCTTCTTTCTCATACTCCCAAACAGTCCACGCTTTGGTCGCTCAGTAAAATTACAGTGATTGCATTATAAAAACAGCACGTGAAAAAGAGTATTGGTCAGGAGTGGGGTTCGAACCACGCCTTCAGGTGGAGACCAGAACACTCGAGTTTATTAGGAAGAGACTTTCTCGACTTAAGTCTGGCGCCTTAGACCACTCGGCCACCCTGACAGCCCCTGCAGTACTCTGTCCACATGCCAGAAAACAGCTGGATTTCGGAATAGTCTGAATGACTGCTTTATTAAGCGGGTATACATACAAACACACTCTATATCCTGGGATTTTAAATGAATATGGACGTGATGCATTTTCTCAGGTTGCCGAGCATGTGCGGAATCAGAGCGTACAGCATCACAGCACTGGAATTGAGCTGCACCCCGTTCAGGCCATCCTCCAGAGAAAGGATGACGAGGATTCGGAGAGTGTGCAGAAGAGAATCACCAAAATGCTACCTGAAATAGACAGTTTGTGTAATAACGAGAGTTTAGTAAAACTTGTTTTTATTTTCTCTGGTGCATCGGAGGTGAGGGGGAATCTGATACACGTTTCTTAGATTTTCAGGCATAGATGTTGGTAGAGCACGCAGAAGTTATCTCCATTCCCGGGTTTACATGTTTTAAAACGATCCCCTCTCAGGGCATACATTTCAACTAAGAGGGGAACGTTTTAAACAAGATATGCCAACACACTATCCCGCTATGTCGGCAAGACCAAGGACTGATTGTTGTCTTCAGCAGAGGGAAAATCAAAGGTTCTTGAGCGAGTTCTCCTTGGAGGATCAGAGGCGGGGTGCGTCTGTAACTTTAAATTGTTAGAATGACTATTTCCTCTGCTTTCTTAGGAGACTGCGGTGATTCAGCATGACATGAACAACCTTGATGAGCTTCAATAGATGTGTTGTACAGAGTATATTGTCTGTCTGCATCAAGACGTGGTACGGAAATGCCGTACCTTTGAAGGAAAACCTTTAAAAAGTTAGTGAATTCGGCCCAGTTCATCACGGGAAATGCACTCCCAAACATTAAGCAGATCCACATAAAACGATGTCATCGGAAAACAGCACCAACCGTCAGAGGTCGTCACCATCCTGCCATACTCTTTTACGCTACTGCCATCGGGTAGATGGTACCAGAGCCTCAGGACTCGCACCACCACGTTCAAGAACAATTACTACCCATCAGCAATCAGACGTTTGATCAACAGGTGATAATGTACGCTCACGTGCCCATCCACTGAATAATCTGACAACCAATGATTTCAATTCAGAAGCTTTTCTCTATTGAATAGCTGAGTATGCCAGGAAGAGCTCAGCAGACCAGGCAGCATCTGTGGAAATACGTAAGTAGTCGGCGTTTCGGGCCGAGATCTTTCACCGTGATTTTTATTTTTTCTGAATAAATCACTTACCCAGAATTCGCTGTACGGTGATCTGTTGCAATACGATGAGCAGAGTCAAAAACATAATCTTATCCTCCAACAGTTTTTCTAATCCACCTCAACAACCCAGGTTTTGTTTGCAGAAATAATGTCGCCTCGATTGAACGCTTAAAGACAAAGTTTGTCAGGAGTGGGATTCGGACCCACGACCCCAGACGGAGACCAGAACCCTCCCGTTTGTCGGAAGGACTTTCATTCCTTGAGTCTGGCGCCTTAGACCACTCGGCCATCCTGACAACTTTTGATGTGTTTTTGAGAACAGAATAAATGCCTGATTTGTAAAAAAAAGTTATATAAAGGCAAACACATATATCATCCTGTCAATCGGTAATAAAAGCGAGAGTGTTACAGTTTGCTCATGTTAGGCAGCTTCTGTGGAGACTGAAGCTGTAAAATATTACAATTCGATGACTCGTGAGACGCGTCTCGGCAGGAATTTGGGGAGGACGTTTGTTGAGATGGATGAGAAGGCTTGGAAGACTCATCGCTTTCACATTTAGGGAAGCGGAGAAATAAAGGTTTATAGACAGGACTGAATCTGAAAACTGGTTGGGAGTTGATCGCAACAATGTCAGCAGAAACTGAACGCAGGAGGTTTTAATTATACCCGGCAACGCTGCTTTAAGATGGATGATGGTAAATAGACTATAAGGTCCAATAATCTCATGATTTTGGGATAAAGCGAAGATGTGACAAGGTTCACAGGAAAATGAGACATCGTGCGGAAAGGCCGTTCGGTCTATTGTGTCTGTTTCATCATTCCATCATGGATGAGTTATTGCAGTCAGAATGATTTTCAGGCTTGTAGGTCAATGGAGGTGAAGAAACGGGGATTGTTTGTATTGTGGCCAGCCAGGACATTACTAGGAAGCTTGCCCTCAGCGACCAAATGGGAGTGCTCAACAGCGAAAATGGAGGTCCTGGTGAGCAGGACGATACTCCCTTCAGCTTGCTAGACAGATGCAGATCCCCGCTACCGTGAATTACTAACGACAGTCTCTGTCCCTATCCGCTTTAGTGGATTCTTGTCCCGAGTGCAATCTGCTGGACGCTGATATTGCCTCCCAGTCTGGAATACATCACAAGTCGCCAAGTACACCTTTGGACGTCCGGGCTTTTCACGGAAAACTGCTGGCTCGGCTGACCCACAATACGCCACCCCTGACCTTGATGCAATCCGGCAGCCATCGGGAGGAGGTACGATTCAGTCTCATTCGTTCATCTCAAGCCCCGGTAGTTCTAGGGTATTCATGGCTCACCCAACACAATCCCACATTGACTGGTCTACCGGGAGGATAGTCAAGTGGAGCCAGTCTGACACGCCAACTGTCTGCGGTCAGCCCCATCCAGCGAACCCACCTGTCCCGGAACCCTTCGATTTGTCCCGGGTCTCCACAGAATACCATGGCCTGGGACCGGTATTCAGTAAATAACGAGCCCTTTCCTGCTTTTTTCAGCGTCTATAAGATTGTGACATCGAACTTCTCCCCGGGGCCTCGCTACCTACCAGTCACCTTTTTAATCCATCCCGACCGGACAGAGAGGCAATGGAGAAGAGCATCAGCGAGTCCCTCGTGGCGGGCATTAACAGACCTTCATATTCCCCTGTAGGCGCCGGTTTCTTCTTGTAGAAAAGAAGGGCGAGTCGTTCCATCCTTGCATTGATTACAGAGGCCTAAACAGCAAAACAGTTAAGAACAAGTACACCCTACCCCACGTTACTTTAGATTTGAATCACTGCGTGGAGCCACCATTTGCTCAAAGCTGGACCTTCGTAACGCCTACCATCCAGTCAGGGTGACGGAGGGAGACGAGTTGAAGACGGCCATTAATAAAGCTCTGGACACTTCGAATAATTGTTCATGCCGTTTGGCCTCACCAATGCTTCCGCCGTTTTTCAAGCCCTCATTAATGACGTACAGAGGGACTTCATTATCCGTTCGTATTCGTTTACCTGGATGATATCCTGATATTTTCTAGCACCCCTCACGAACACATTCACCTTGTCCATCAAGTCCTCCAGAGACTGTGAGAGAACAATTTATTTGTGAAGACGGAGCAATGATGGTTCCAGGTTCCTTCGGTCAGCTTCGTGGGAAGCATTGAGAGCGGGCAGGTGAGAGCAGACCCCGAGAAGATCCGGGCAGTGCAAGAATGGCCTAGGCCCACGAGCTGCAAACTGATTTATCAGAGACTACAGTCGAGTGGCGGCCCCCTTTACCTCGCCTACTACCCCTTTCTGTTGGGACTCCGAAGCTGACTTGGCGTTCACCAACTTGAAGAGGCTCCCATTCAGTTCCATCCGGACCCAGCCAGTCAATTCACTGCCGAGGTGGACGCCTCTGACTCCGGGATAGGTGAAGTCCTGTCCCAAGGAGCAAGGACGTAGAAAAGCTTTACCCCTGCGCCTTCTATTCTCGCCGACTACCCACGCCGAGCGGAACTACGACGTGGGGAATCGGGAACTCCTGGCAGTCAAACTAGCCTTGGGCAGAATGGAGGCACTGGCTGGAGGGGGCATAACAGCCGTTTGTGATATGGACTGATCATAAAAACATGGGGTATATTCAGACTGCCGAACGTTTGAACTTCGAAAGTTCGGCCGAATAATGCCGTTTGGCATTATTTAGTGGACGGTTCAAGTTCTCCGTCACATAGCGTCTGGGGTCCAAGAACGGGAAGCCGGACGCGCTCTCCCGCCAATATGACTCCAATAAGGACACTTCCAGCGCAAGAAGTATCCTCCCACTATCATACGTGGTTGCCACACTCGCTTGGGAGATCAAGTCGAAAGTAAAAGACGACCCCGGCGATCGCCTGTATGTGCCCGTTTCAGTCAGGTCTCAGCTTCTGCAATGGGGGCACAGGTCTCTGTTCGCCTGCCACTCGGGAGTGATCGGACCCAAGTTCTCCTGAAAAAGAAGACAATTTAGGTGGCCGTCCATGGAGGCGGATACCCGTTCTACAGTCTCGGCATGTTCCTTCTGCGCCCGTGGGAAAGCCTCTCATCGGCCACTTGCGGATTTACTTCGTCCTCCACCTGTCTCCGGTAGCACATCGCCGTCAATTCCTAGTTTCTCAACAAATCGCAGATCTTCTCGTCCGCCACATATTCCGTCTCCAAGCAATCCCCGTAGAAATCGTGACCGATCGAGGTCCCCAGTTCGTCTCACAAGTACAGAAGGCACTCTGTCAAGCCTTAGGTGCATCGGTCAGCCTGTCTTCCGGCTTCCACCCCCAGACGAACGGGCAGACGGAACGGATCAACCAAGACCTGGAGGCGACGCTACGTTGTCTAACAGCAAACAACCCGTCGACTTGGAGCGACCGCTTCCCGTGGGTGGAGGACGCCCACAACTCTCTGCTGAGCTCTGCCATTGGAACGTCTCCATTGTTCCCTGGGATACCATCCCCCGATGTTCCCCGCTTCCCGTGGGTGGATGATACCTACAACTCTCTGGTGAGCTCTGCCATTGGAAGGTCTCCATTGTTCCCTGGGATACCATCCCCCGCTGTTCCCCGCTTCCCGTGGGTGGATGATACCTACAACTCTCTGGTGAGCTCTGCCATTGGAACGTCTCCAATGTTCCCTGGGATACCATCCCCCGCTGTTCCCCGCTTCCCGTGGGTGGATGATACCTACAACTCTCTGGTGAGCTCTGCCATTGGAAGGTCTCCATCGTTCCCTGGGTATAAACCCCACTGGTCATCGCACAGGAAGAGGAGATTGCGATCCCGTCGGTTCAGGACCATATCGATCGGTGCCTTACGGTTTGGGAGGAGACAAGCGCGGCCCGACTCAAATCAGCAAAACACAATCAGAAGACAGCCGACGGCCACCGGGCCCCGACGTCTGAGTACCAACCAGGGCAGGTGGTGTGGCTTGTAATCAAAGACATCCCGCTCAAGAACGAGGATAGGAAAATCGCCCCTCGCCTCCTGGGGCCACTCAAAGTCGAAGGTAATTTATCAATTCCTCGGCGGCCCGCCTAAATCTTCCAAGATCTATGCGCTTCCACCCTACTTTTCATGTTTCCTTGTTAAAGCCAGTTTACGTGTGTCCCCCGGTTGAGACTCCACCACCTGCCCGTACCACCGACAATCGTCCGGCATACACCGTCCGAAGACTACTGGATGTGCGCCGTCGGGGCAGGGCTTTCCAATACCTGGTAGATTAGGAAGGGTGCGGTCCAGAAGAGAATTCCTGGGTCCCCCGCTCCTTCATCCTAGACCGTTCCCTCATCCAGGATTTCCATCGGGACCATCCAGGCTGGCCTGGAGGTTCGCCAGGAGATTCCCATAGAGGGGGGATTACTCTCATGGTCCCTTCTGGCAATCTCCCACCTTGCTAGTTAACTCAGGAATTGGGCCTCATTCCCCTCGTTTAGTTTCCACTCATTCCCAGTTTACACTATCTACACACACCTGCTTTCCATCAGCAAATGCAGGAGAAAATCTCTCTGATCAAATGAGGGAACTGCCAGTTCGTTGATCGACTCCGGTATGAATAACCTCGTTTCATGGTTCCTAGGACTGCCAGTTCTAAGTCTAGGATAACTCCTGGATACCGGTTCCACGCTCGCTACGACAAGTAAGCCTCCCGCGCCCGTGTTCTGCACTCGGGTTCGTCTATCGCCTCGCTTGTGTAACATTTCTGGAGTGACCGATGAACAGACAATGGGTGGGATAGGAGGAAATTGTTAAAGACAGCCAACTTTTGAAAAAGGAGGAATTGATTTTGATGGGATAAGGCAGCAAAGAAGACCTCACATTGGAATAGGATGTGGGTTACATTAACTGGCGATTGGGTGAGTGCTCTATAACTCTGCATATTGGGGTGTGATAGCCATTTCTGGTCCGATAGCAGGTGGGTTTTTTATGATTCCTGTATCTTCATCTCGTCACAAATTAGCTCCACACTTACTCTCCTAGACTCCCCGTGTGTCCCCGATTTAAAAGGGATTCAGTGTTTTTTTTTTGGAATGATAGGGTATAGAATGACTTTGTCCACAATTCCTTAACTCTCTACAAACACAAGAATCAGTGGCAGGAGTTGTAGAAATTGAGCCTCTGTATTGGAGCCTCGATTGGACTTTTTTGCCATAGCAAGAATGCAGGTTCTTGGGAAGAATGAATGGTCTAAATGCCAATTCATTCAGATGGTGTGGACCCCAGAGTTCTGAAAAAAGAGGCTGAAAAGATTGTAGAGGCATTAGTAAAGATCTTTCAAGAATCACTGCATCCTGGAATGGTTACGGAAGACTGGAAAAATGGAAATGCCGCTGCATTCTTCAAGAAGGGAGAGAGGCGGAAAGGCACCTCCAGGCCAGTTCGTCTGATGTTCCTGGTTGGGAAGATGTTGAAGTTAATTATTAAGGATGAGGTCTCACTGTACCTGAAGGCACAAGATGAAATAGATCAAAATCTTGCCTAAGTAATCTATTGGAATTTATTGAAGAAATAACAAGAACGATAGACAGTGGAGAATCGGTTATCATTGGGTGCTCCGGTTTTCAGGTGGCCTGTGACAAGATTGCTTAAAAGTTATAAGGCCGTGGTATTATAGGAAAGAATCTAAAATGGATAATGCTGTGGCTGCATGATGGGGGTGGGGGGTGGGGGTGGAAAAGGGTGTGAATAAAAATAGCCCTTTCTGTTTGGCTGCTGATGATTAGTGGTGTTTCACAGGGCTCTGTGTTGAGACCAATTCTTTTTATATCAATTGTCAATTCTCTGGAGGATAGAATTGATGCCTTTTTTTTTTGCAAACATTCAATACGATTGACGGTAGCTGTAGGGGCAGATTGTTTTGAAGAAGTGGCGGAGTTATAGAAGGACTCGGACAAATAAGGTGTTGTCTTACCAAACTTTTGTATAGCTCTAACATTATCTCATTATTTTTGTAAGAATCCCACAGTTGATGAATGCCATCGCACCATCCTGGGTATCTGAGTAACCAGAGCATCAAAGGTAATGTGAGAAGGCGGGTGAGTGGGACTAAATGGGTGAATGGATCAGCTCATGATCAAATGGTAGAACAGATTAGATGGGCCGAAAGGCTGACTTCTGCTCCTTTCTGTTATGGTCTTAAGGTCATACTCCTTCTTAACAACGCTGTCAATCTGCGCAGTAGCTTTACGTGTCCTGTTGACATAGAAACATAGAAAACCTACAGCACAATACAGGCACTTCGGCCCACAAAGTTGTGCGGAACATGCCCCTACCTTAGAAATTACCCATAGCCCTCTATTTTACTAAGCTACCTGTACCTATCTAAATGAGTCTTGAAGTACCCTATCGTATGGGGCGATTAACTAAGGAGAATGGAGTGAGTATGTGCGTGTGAGTGTGGCTCCAAAGTTTTATTGAAAATCTACCTGTTTATCTTTGCCGTATGCTCGAGAAAGCTATTTAACATTGTGAACAGCCCGAGACATTGCTGGACACCGAAATGCAAATAAAATGGGCGAAATGCCAAATAAAATGCACCTTCGAAGTAAAACTGGGGGGAAAGTCAGAGAAGCCACGAGCAAGCAAGCTGATGTTACGGTAGTGGCGCCATTGCTCACTGCCGGACCTGCGCTACGCGATGACCTGGAGAGGCGTCATTTAGTACTTCTTACTGTAAAGGGAGGTGTCTTTTTCTTTGTTACTGAGTATATTAATCAGAATGGCTTCTTTTTTTGTTCAACGTAAGAATGCTTCTTTGTTGCGAGAGAGTGCTGGAAGCTTGTTTGGGTTAAAATTTACTGATAACGAAAATTGTATTCCTTTGTAAACCAATTGGGATTAATGTTGTTCTTTCTTCTGAGCCTGTAAGCTATTGTTGGCGGGCTTTTGGGGAGATCGGCGCGAGGCGGTGAGATGGAGAGGACGCGATGCAGTAAACGGGGCGAGGAACGGACCACAGGCAGGGGGACAAGGCCAGGAGGTACCCCGAGGAGAGATGCGCTTGGTTGACCACTTCGGGTGGTCCTGTGTTGCTAGTCGAGGAGTTCGGAGGGGATCGAATGGTGGCCAGAAGACTTCAATAATTGAGCTCCAACGGTTGTGCACGAAGTGGTTTGGACTTTGATAAGTTTGGTGCCTTTTATTTATTTTCTTTTCCTTCATATATACTGCATCATTATTAATCACTTAGTTATAGTAACCTTTATAAATTGTACTCATTTAATTTCATATGGTGTACCGTCTGTTTTTTGGGCGAGGCGGAGACATCGCACAGCATTCACACCAGCTGATTTCCCAGTTTGGCGGGGCCGAAGGCTGCTCCCCCTAGATGAGAACGAGCTGAGCGACCCTGACGCGACCCAGGGGGTTACAGTAATGTTGGGCATCTGCGTTATCTGTTGGCGGACACAGTAAGGCGATGGGTGTGCATGCTTGTCCCATCAAAGATGTCGACATATTAAATGTGTCTTCTCAACTGAATGAGCTTCCAATGTCAATGTGTCCTTCAAACATATCATTCCTCAGACACAAAATCTTGAAGTAAATCATGTCGTGGTTGCTTATGAAACAAAATTGAATTATCTATTGTTACCATTCTCCTCAATTGTATATGCTCTGTATGTCGATTACGTTTAGGAAACAATACCGAAAGAGACCCAAGAACAAAATAGTTTGTGGTGATGAATAAGCACTTTCATATCACCAACTTTAATTTCTGCAGTGACTTATTCACAGATAGAGAATTTTGGGGACGGTTTTGTACCTTGTACTCACTCCAAGGGGAGGGAGTATTTTTAAATATAACATTTCCTAATTGTTAAAAAACATGGCAGAGAGCTGGAAAGTCGACTAAGAAACTATAGTTGCGAATCCATGTGTGTATGCCCATTTGTGTGATGGTATACCGGCGTATGTTTGTGCTTGTCTCTGCCTGCCTGTTTGTTTGTGTAGGGAATTGTTGTGTTTATATACGCTAATGTTTGTGCCTTATCGTTTGTTGAGACGAGGTGACTACTCAAAATAGTGGCTACTGTAGAAGAAACCATCCGGGACACCGGAGCGGAGTGTGTATACTGGTTTAGCAGCTTTGAATTGCCTGTAAGCTATACCGTAACAACATGTGCTGCTGAAAGGACTCGGCCCGAAACGTCGACTTTACTCTGCCACATTTTGCTTCCTGCCCTGCCGAGTTGCGCCTGTTGCTTGGATTTCCAACATCACCCCCTTTAAAGGCAGCCTAACTTCAGCCTCTGAGACAGAGATCACAGTGTCACCAGCTTCAGCAGGGATCTTCATCAGCTCCCTTTCACAGCAGTCCAGAAGGAGTTGCCTTCCATCTGGTAGTGTAGCATCGGTGCTATTCATTCTATTAAGTTTCGCTTGTAGGAGGTCATGTCTCCAATCCCTACCAGCGTTGTCGTACATCCAATGCCTCCTCCAACCTCGTTCAGAATTGTCTCTTCGCTCTTAAAATAGCCTTGGTTTTCTGGTATAGAACTGCGTCGCCAGACTTAACTGCTACAGATCTAACGTTCAGCAGACAACTTTCTGGTGCATCCACGGCTTCGGATTTGGGAACGTACGGCAAGTCTTTGTAGGCAGACACTCATCCTCAAAGCTGTTAATGACGTCATTAACAACTGCAGCAGACTTACCCAGATGTGAAGATGAATCCCTGAATACAGTCCAATCCACTGATTGAAAGGAAGTCTGGTAAGGGCTCATGTGCTTCCCCTGTCCATACCTTCTTGGTCCGCACTAATGGTCTTCAGTGTCAGTCTCAGGCAGTAGAAGTACAGCCAAGTGAGCAGACTTCCGGAAGTGAGGGCGTGGAATAGAACAGTAGAAATTCTTGATTGTGGTGCAACGGTGGTCGACTGTGTTGCTTCCTCTGGTATTTCAAGTGATCTGTTGATGTCAATTGCTCAGAGATTATTTTCAGACTGGCCTGTTTAACATCTCCCCAAAAGGATGGTGAAAGCGTTAGGGTGTGTTGTTTCGTCCATGTTGATCCCATCGCTCAGATCATCTAATTACTGATTAGCATATTCCTGAGCTAGAACGTATACCGCTAATGTAATACCGTATACCGCTAATACCTGACCCCAGAAATCTCTCCTCGTAGGCGAAATGGGTGGCACTTAACTGCCAGATATTCCAGTCCTGGTGAGCAGAATTGAGATAGCACTGATATATTTGTGCAGCAAGAATAGTTGATCATGAGGCATCCTCTTCCATCTCTGCTTTTGAGAGACTCTGTAGATATATCCTGACGTCATTTAGTAAACCCGTGGATCTGACTAGCTACATTCGGTACAGAACAGATTAACCAGGTTTCAGTTAAACAAAGAAAACACCAGGCCTGATGTCTCTCTGATTCAGTACCTTACCTCTGAGATGTTCTATTGTATTAACCAGAGACTGCACGTTTGCCAACAATACAGTCGGTGTTGGGAGTTTAAAACGCCGTTTCCTTAAATGCACATTTCTCCATGACCTGCAGACACGTTTCCTGTGTGGGATCCGGCGAGGAGTGCGTCCACCATTGGTTTTGTTTCCGTTGTTTAAGCACATGAAGATATCTTTTTTTGACTGTACTGACCATGGAAGCAGTTGTGCTTTTTCGCTGTATCAGTCTGAAGCGAGACTAGTTAATCGATTTAATTGAGAGTTCTGCTGCCACGGAAGTCGCCTCGAGCCGTCCCGGAAGAATCCTTTGGGTCGCCATGAGTCATGGACGATTGAAGGACACTCGACAGCAACACTCGTTTTTTTTTATGGGTTTTCCTTTTCATTTCGAATGCACTTACAACACCTCTGATCATTCATTGTTCTCAGAACTTGCATTCTTGTCTCTTCCCCCATACAGAACAGTTTAGTTCAGAAGCACTTGTCCTTGAATAACTCTCACAGGTCAGATGTGAGCTTAATCAATCACAGCTGTTCACCAGCAGATACACTCTCCCCATTCTCGCCAGACTAATTTGCAGCAGCTTGTGTCCCTGTAGGTTTGTGTTTTTCCGCCTTTTATCTCCATTTGTCCGCCTCGTTTCTGTGCGGTGCTGGTAAAAACACAAGGATATATATCCACGCAGTCCTGGCTTGTACAAGTCTGTGTTCCTTCAGTGACTGGTGACTGGTGCCAGGCTGTGTCTTCTCAGTGTAATCTGCTGTTCTTCATCCCTTTATGTGTTTGGAAAATGGGCTTGTTCTGGATATTCCTGGAAGCACTGAGCAATGTTGAGTTTGTTGGTGTCTGTCTTCCTCCATTTTTGGTGCTTTGTTAAGTTAACATTGTCGACTTGTCACGGAGTGCCGAGCACGGATGAGTTTTGTATTATTGTAAAAATTTAACCCTTCACAAGGATTTCATATGTCTCTGATCACACAGTACAAAGCTGATTAAGTGTCGGTGTATAATGTCTTCCAGCATTGCTCCTTGGCTGTGTAGTTGTTTTTATGTCCAGATGCTGTAAACGACTGGATCATTACAATTGCCTTCAATTGCCAAGGTCTGTGTACTTTACAGTATGGTGCCACGGGTGGAAAAGATCCGTGGCACCGGCTGCAGTCCGGTGCCTGCTGTTGCAAGGGCTTGAGCCCTGACATTGAGGTGCTGAACGTGTGTATAGCTCAGAGATCGAGTGCAACGCTGGTATTGTCGAACACTGGGTCATCAATGTTATATTGTCATAAATTTCTGACCTCGTATTTTGGACCTGTACTGGTGTGTGTCCTCACTGGCCGGTGCTGTGCTCTGGCAACTCAGAGTGTTCGGTCTCTGTCTGCAGTTGATTAAATCCACCGAAGTATTTAATCACCTTAATGTTCTTTTAAAGACCCAATACCACTTCTTCCTGCATATCACCACGTCTGAGAACATCGCCCCACCCATCTTCTCATCTCGCTTTCCTCCACGTCGCTCTACTTGAAGGGCATCAATGCAAAGTATTTATTTTATACCTCGTATTCTTTCTCCGTCTCAGACATAAACACACTCATTTGTGCTTGAGTGACCCTGTCCTCACCCCTGTTCGTATCACGGGATGCGTAAAATGTCTTGGAATGTACTTTAATCCTTCTCACCGAGGTCACATCCTGGACACTGTTTACTCTCCTGAATCGTGTTGTGATTTGTTTCTTATTCTGATGAGTTCCTCCCAAACTCAGTCCCACTGCGGCTTCCTAAACATTATATACAACTCAGTGTGCTTTTTCACTATATGCAATATCACCATTCATCCTCCGTTTCTGAATGTCACCATACTACACCACTTTCCTCACAAGGATAGGGAACCCCTGACTTCTGACCAGCTGCACTGTAAGTGAAATTCAAATGATAGGCAAGGATGTATCCAGCATATCGGTTCCCAGTGTATTTCCTAGGAGTCCTGTCCAGTTCTCCAGAATTAGCCTTTCCAAAGCTGGCACTTCCTACAGATCCAGTCTTATCCCTATCAATGACCATTTGAAAACCTCCAGAATTATAATTCTTAAACCTTTCCCACTGCAACACCGATTATCTCGCTACTCTCCTTTCCTCATTATGTTAAAGTATGTGCTTCCCTGGTGGACGTCTCCATACTGTCTCGGAAAACCTTCCTGTACTCTTCTAACACATAATGCCCCATCGGAGCCCGATATTGTAAGGGTGTCCCAGTCATTCTGCAAAGACGTATCACCAGTTACAGCTACTCTATTTTTTAAACCCACCCATAACCACTGGCCCTCGATACAACGGGTTATAACGGAAGCAGGACTGTTTGATACAGACGGCAATATTCTCCAATAACAGCTTGGTTGGAACCAGGAATCAGGGGTAGCAGGTTTGCCTGAAGCCTCAATTTAATCGGGCGGGAGGTGAGGTGCAAATGGGATTTCTGTGGGAGCCGATGGCAGTGATGCTGTCGGGATCAGCTGTAAAAATCTGTTCTGAAATGCTAAGGCAGCACATACATCATGCCGGAGCAAATCCGGAGCCCAGGCAGCAAAAGTGGAAAAGAGTAAATATCTGACGTTCGGGCTGCCGCCCTTCATCAGGGCGCTATTGTGTGTGTTGTTTTGTATTTCGAGAATCGGCCTTTTCTTATCTTGTTGGTTTTGTAACTCTGTTCATCACATTGTGTTTCCTCTTATGGACAACTGAGGGTACAAAATAGAGAGCATGAAAGCAGCTGAATTTTAATTCTTTACAGCATTTATATCTAACGTTTGATCAGTCTCAAAACCAGATTCAATGGGTATTTTAACGCATTCCTGAGTTCCTCTCGGAATTTGCTCTGAGTCAGGGCGTAAATACACGTGTTGGTGCAGGAACTGAGAACCTGCAGCATTCCCGCTGTCTTTTCTGTGATGTAACAGGGATCCGTGACAGAATAATAAACAGCACTCTTGGAAATCCGTTGATAGATATAAAATACAACCTGTGTTAACCACAACAATGTGAAACTACCGGTTACGCTGAAGAGCAAAACGATGGCTTTGCGTCGGTTCTCCATCTCCCGGTCCTTGTCACTCTCTCCACTATTTTGTTCCCAGAGCCTCCTCCGGGCACGACTGGCCGCTAGAATCCGCCTGACAGTCAGAATATTCAACAGCAAAATCAGAAAGAACGGGACACAAGGGGTTAACATACGGTGAAACATCGCAAACGCCGCCCATGAGGGAGAGTTTTGGAAGCTCGATGTAAGAACACAATACCAGGGAACACCATTAAATATTTCTCTAGGCTCGTATACAAAGCCCCAGGGGACACTCTCCAAACAGACCAGCACACTCACTGTCCCGATAATCACAGCCGCCGTTCTCTCGGTGCAATATTTTGTTTTCAGCTTCTCGCAGCAAATGGCCACAAATCGATCGACGGTGAAAGCGACAGTCAGCCAGACAGAGGTCGCAGTGCTCGCAAAAACTAACCAAAGCCGGGGTCTGCACACAGGTGTGATGAACAGGAATGAACGGTAAAAATATATCCCAGCAGTCATCCTCAGCAGAGGGTCGGAAATAACGACCAGGAGATCGGCCACTGCCATTCCCACCAGGTACCGAGTGACACATTTGGACAGACCGCACTTTCCCCGGGACAGAATCACAATCGCCACCAAGTTCGCTGGAAGAGAGACAGGGAAAAAAAACAGGTGAGAAAATACTGATTAAGTCAATGCCGCAGCTTGAGGAGGACCTGTAATATGTCCATTTTTTTCTGCATTTTCTGCATTTTACGTCAAAAAAAGCCAGAAGGCTGACGGAAACAGGGTTTCAACAGAAAAATAAAGTCAACATCTGGATACAGATGGCGTTAAGATGACAACAAAATGTGAAGTGTGTGCCGAAAGTTAATCTGTCTCCTAAGAGTCAATAGTGGATGGAACATTTTCTACTGGCGCCTTCCCCATCTGGTTTCGATAAAATGAATATATCCTGATTCTTCCATTGGACAATAATCAACTTCCAGTGCGATCCCTGTTAGCGACAGAACAGCCGCAGGACGGAATAAAAACAGTAAATGCTGATGCAGTCAAAATAGAGTATGTGGAAGAACGGTTAAACTGTCTCCTCGCAGAGCTCTTCCCAGAGAGGTAACAGGACTGTTTTCTCTTTCCATATAAGCTGCTTGGGTCTCAGAGTTTCCAGCATTCTCCGTGTCTGTTCCCAATTCCAACTTTTGCCACTTCAGTGACTTTACAACAGAGCATTGACTGATTCCAACAGACACAACCTCACAGACAGACACGAAGCCACCCACTGTGACAATCACAAGAAAGACGGGGGAGAGGTATTCAACGGCCAGTAGAAAACCCAGTCCCGCAGGCAGTTAAATTTCTGCTGCGGTTTGTTTTTAGATCCGGATCCAAGAATCCACAGTCCGTGTTTCCATTCTGTTCCTGAAATGCAGAATACTGGGACTGGACTTGTGGCAGCAGAACCAGCGACAGAAACAATCGCAACATTGGAATTAAACTGCGATTCCCACCAACGGCATTTGACACTGTGGCTTACCGGGAATTCCAAAGACTGAAATAAAAGGATAGTAAACTCTTCGTATCCGCCTGATGACTGAATGCCCCATTTCAGTTAGAATCTGTGACTTCTATTGCTTTTGAATTCACGGCTGCAGCTGATACTCTGAAGTGAGGCATTCGAATAGGCCGTTATTTATACAGAGTATCAGTCTCCAGAGACAGTTGTACCCCTGACTAACTTTCTTAATTACAGTTACTTGAACAAATATTTAGTTCAATTCCATTGCCTCTAATGTCAGTATAAGCCGATTGGAGATAAACACATCAAAATCGTTGGGCATTACTTCAGCAGTGATTCATCTGGTACAAATAATGCCGCAGCTTTAATTACAAATATTACGTGTTGTTTCAGAGCAGCCGCACTTACAGTTTTCACGTTTTTAGGGCTAATTATTCCTTTGTAAAGGGACGTTAACCGACACCAATCGACCCTTAATTTCTTCCACGCAGTTTCCCATTTGAGCCCCAACACAGAGGAGACGGTGACGGACTTTAGGAAGACTGCTTCCTGTTTCTATCGACGGTGAGGACGTGGATGTGGTGAGGACCTACAGGTACCTGGGGTGGGGGGGGGGCACCTGGATGACAGACTCGAGTGGAGGCCCAACATAGAGGAGACGGTGATGGACTTTAGGAAGACTGCTCCCTGTTACTATCGATGGTAAGGACGTGGATGTGGTGAGGACCTACAGGTATCTGGGGTGGGGGGGGGGCACTTGGATGACAGACTCGAGTGGAGCCCCAACACAGAGGAGACGGTGATGGACTTTAGGGAGACTGCTCCCTGTTACTATCGATGGTGAGGACGTGGATGTGGTGAGGACCTACAGGTACCTGGTGGGGGGGGGGGCACCTGGATGTACAGACTTGAGTGGAGCCCCAACACAGTCCCAATAGGGACTGCTGCTTTCCCTTTTCCTGTCTCCTTCCTCGGAGCAAAGCACTTAAATGCAATATGTCCCCCCTTTCCACAATTAAAATAGGTCAATCCCGGAAATCTCTGGCTATCTTGCCTCTCCTCCTCAATCTTACAACTAGCTCCCGGCGGGACCTCTGCCTCAGCCAGCGGGCTTTCTCTATCGTTCCCACGGTCTCTCTGGGAACTTTTATTCGAAGAAAAATTTGTCTTGTGGGTTAGGGCATATTCATCTGCGAACCTAGCAAATTCGGAGATGGACTTCTCATTCAAATACATCCGGATATCCTCCGAAACACCACTTTTAAATTGCTCAATCAGAATTAGCTCCCGGAGACGCCAAAAATCCTCTTCCACTATTTCTGCTGTACACCGACGATCCAAGAGCACACCCTTCTCATAAGCAAACTCGGTATATGTCTGATTCCACCCTTTCTTTAGATTTCTGAACTTTTGTCTATTAGCTTCAGGTACCAATTTGTAAGTCCGGAGAATGGCCACTTTCTCCGCCTCTTACTACTCCATGGACAACGCCGCATATGCCCATTGTGCTTTCCCTTTTAACACACTTTGTAACAACGCCACCCACTGCTCTTTGGGCCACTTCTGATTCACTGCCACCTTTTCAAAAAGCAAGAAATAACTATCAACATCCGTTTCCTCGAACGGAGGTACTAACCTCAACTCCCGACTAACATTAAACCGCTCCCCTCGGTCTGACCCTTGAGTTCTTCGCTCTTGCCTTAAATTTTCCATATCCAAGTCATGTTGCCTCTGTTTCTCTGCCTCCTCATACTCTCTCTCCTTCTCGGCGTTCCTTTTCCTTTACAGCTGCCTCCAGCTGTTTTAACTGAATTTCATGCTCTCTTTGCTTCTCAGCTCTGTCCTGCTCTTTTTTTCACCTCTAACTCCTTCAGCTGGAGCGCATGCTCCCTTTGTTTGTCGGCCTTTTCTTTCTCCTTCTCAGCTCTGTCTTTCTCCTTCTCAGCTGCTTCCAGCTGCTTTAATTTAATTTCATGTTCCAACTTTAATTCCTCCAACTCTAACTGAGCCGTCCCACTAACTGGTACCTTTTCAGGGATATTTTCCAATACCTCAGCTGCAAACACATTCTTCTCATATAATACTGAGTTGTGGCCATTCGCACCTCCCGCCTTTTCATTGACAACCTCACCTCTGCGAGGTTTAGCCCCTTCGCCATATTTATCAAGTCCGATTTGGTGGCCGCCTCTAGCGGTTCCACATTCGGGTCTTCTATTTATCCACGTCCATCTTTGCTGGTTTCCCGTCTGGCTACCCGTGTACCAGATGCAAGTTTGGACTTACAAGCCCGATTCACTGGCCTCCCAATTTGGTGTCAAATCTCGAGACGAGTACCCCAAGTTGTTACGTACCCCATAACTGGGTTACTTATCATCAAAGATAGAGAGGTCCGTTGAAGTCTGATGGTACTATTTTAACAGTATTTATTGATAAAAATACACAAAAATAATTTCAATGCAAACATACAGATAATAGATGTCGTCAATACTAAATCTAAAAGCACGGGTATAATAATAGTCAATAAGAAATAACATATATATTGTCCGATGGAAATATATAAGTCACTCAAGTTCATGCAGGCTGCAGCCTTTTGTTGGAGTCAAGAGAGACAGATGTTTTAAACTTGCCGGCTTTCCTTTTTATGATGTCGATTTTTATGAATTCCGTATTTGTAGTCGGTCCTTCAGCTAAGCCGTTCCGTGGAAAACTCGTCAGCTGGGCAAGGATGGACACACGCACACGAGTCACCACCGGCTGTCACTATTAAACACTCTCACGGGTGTAACACTTACCCAACAGGCTGGTCTATGTCTAGGGGAAAAGGAGATCCAGCCACTCAACAATCCCACCTCCCGTGCGCGCAGGTGCTGTGAGAATCACGTTTATGCCTCGCGCTCGCCCACAGTATCAAACCCACAACAAATACCGTTATGAAATACACTTTAAAGAGTTTACTAAAATTAAAAGAGTATTAGGCAATACAATATATATGCAAGGGGGAAAAAAAACAAAAAGGCGCCAACTTATCAAAGTTCAGTCAGTTTAGTGCACATCGTTGGAGCTCAAACATCGAACCATTCGACCCCTCGTCGCTTGCCTCTGACCTCCACGTCTTCGCACCTAGGACCCCCCCGCCCGGTGGACTTCCGAGCAGTGCAGCTCACGTCCACCTTCCTCGGCGTCCTCCTCCCGGCTCTCTCCCAAAAGCCCGCTAAATACCCCTTCCCCAAGTTCCCAGCCTCACAAGACAAAATAACATTCCCCATTGGTTAACAAATGAATACAATTACCATATCAACAAGTAAAAGCAAAACAACTGCGAGAGAAACACTTATCAAACAAAGAAGCATTCCTACTCTTAACAAACCAAAAAAACCCATTTTGAGTAACATACACAGGATTTCTATCATTTCTCCTGGTGCATCTAAAGGGGTTGTCCCCCAGACCCTCTTTTATCCTTACTTACGGGGTCTCAGATGTCAATCAGGTTGGGATGATGCAATCCCTCAGCCAGCCCCCTCGGCTCATTCCCTGAGGGCTTCAAATAAATAGTACGGAACTCAATACACTATTCCATCTCCAAGTGACAATGGCCGTTTCCCGTGGCTTTGTATCGCTGAGGGGCTGGGACGATCCAAACCCCTTGTGGATCAGGCGTGTCATCCTCTCATTTCCTGGGTCTCCTGACCTGAATTCATAGCGATCTTGCGATCCTCAAAAAGGAGGGGGCTACTTTGTACCCTTTGGCCCCTCAGAGTTGGGGCACAGGCGTAACAAAATATAACTCCCAAACTATTGAGCTTGGGGGAAACAAGGCTTAGAGCAGGGGTGAGCAAACTTTTTGACTTGTGGGCCACAAAGGGTTCTAAAATTTGACAGGGGGGCCGGACCAGGAGCAGATGGACGGAGTATTTTGGTAATACACCTCATAAGAGAAAATAAAATATCATGGGATATGTAGAAAACATGTGCTTTAATTTCAATTGAAAATGAACAAATGCATTACAACAAAATATCTGTCTTTGAAGTCCCATGGTATTTAGCTATTTATTGAAATGACTTTTAAAACACTGAAAATTAAATGAATAAAATACAGCTTTTTTTAATAGTAACAGTTAGTATTTTAAAGCACTGAAAATTCTGTTATCCTTCAAGATATTATCATCATCACTCTCCTCCTGACTGTCTTTATTTCAAAAACAGTAGGAGATGCTGGTCTACTTATTCAATTGTCCCCTGTGCCAAAACTCAACAACGACCAGCACAAGGACTGAACAGTGACAGCGTGCCAGTATGCAGAGCGCGTTATTTGATCTGGAGCGCATTTTTTATTTTGAGAACGTACGTGCACCTGCGCACTACTCATGTCCATTACTTAACAGAAATGACATGTAACATGTAAGGCTTATTGAAAAAAATATTTTCAAATGCATTTTTTACATAACACAACGAAGAAACTTATTTTTAATTTCAGTGGGAACAGTGTTGGTCTCCCTTTTTAGCCAGCGCATCAAAGTCTGGATTTAGTTTTGTTGTGGCGATTCTCAGGATGGATCTGAGGTGTTGATCAGTTAACTTGGATCTGTGGCTGGCTTTGTTGATGTTCATGACGCTGATCGCCTGTTCACACAAATAGGTCGAGCCGAACAAAGAGTAAAGCTCAAAGGTGGAGTAATACGCTGCACCTCAATGTAGATAGAGTGCGTCATCTATTGGGAAAACGCCAGAATTGCGGGGAAAAAACGTTAACAAGGATTATTAATATAATTTCATCAAGTTCTGCGGGCCGGATTAAAAAGCTTGACCGGCCGCATATGGCCCCCGGGCCGTAGTTTGCCCATGCCTGGCTTAGAGTCTTGAGATGGTAAAGTATGGAAGTTCAGTTCATCCACGGAATAGGTGACGAGAGAGAGAGATATTTGTAACCCAGGGTAAATGTTGAGAGAAGGCAATTACGTCGAATTCCAAAGGTTACATTCTGGTGAAATCAGAGAACAGTTGCTGTAGATTTTATGCTTCATCGTTCCAAATCCACATACGAATTATCACCAAAAGTGACTTGTCATAAGGGGTATCGCCTTCAAGTGAATTATCACACCACACCCAGCCAAGCGTTAACACAAAAGTAGTCTTCACAGGATACCCCAAATCCGATCCACACCTATGGATCAAACGAGGTGACAACCACACATTCGATGTATGGTGAATCGATACTGAACCCACCTTTGTGGGCATAGGAAAACTCTAAACAGTGACTCTTGGCCACTAGTTCCCTGGTTTTGATCCTTCCATTTTACCTCCTTCATCTCCATCTGACTCTGAGTGTCTGAGTCCTCGGTTAAAACTAAACAAGCTGCAAGCCAGACTGATGTCTTCTTAATTACTCTCTCTCTCTTAAAATGAATGTCCACAGCACGCAAAAGCAAGGGATTAATAACAATGTAAACTGACTGGTGTGCCATTAGATGGGATGACTGAATGAATCCTTTCCAACAATGTGAGCAGGTGAATAGCTCAGAATGTGTGAACTGACTGGTGTTTCTGGAGGCTGGAGGACTGAGTGAATCCTTTCCCACAGACTGAGCAGGTGAACGGCTTCTCCCCAGTGTGAACTCGCTGGTGTGTCAGTAGGTGAGATGACTCAGTAAATCTCCTACCACATTCTAAGCAGATGAATGGCCTCTCCCCAGTGTGAATTCGCTGATGACTCAGTAGGCGGAATGACCGAGTGAATGCCTTCCCACATTCTGAGCAGGTGAACGGCTTCTCCCCAGTGTGAACTCGCTGGTGTGTCAGTAGGTGAGATGACTCAGTGAATCTCCTACCACATTCTAAGCAGATGAATGGCCTCTCCCCAGTGTGAATTCGCTGATGACTCAGTAGGTGGGATGACCGAGTGAATGCCTTCCCACATTCTGAGCAGGTGAACGGCTTCTCCCCAGTGTGAACTCGCTGGTGTGTCAGTAGGTGAGATGACTGAATGAATCCCTTCCCACAGACTGAGCAGGTGAATGGCTTCTCTCCAATGTGAACTTTCCAGTGTCTCTGTAGGGAGGATGGATCACTGAATCTCTTCCCACATTCTGAGCAGATGAATGGCCTCTCCCCAGTGTGAACTCGCTGATGACTCAGTAGGTGGGATGACCGAGTGAATGCCTTCCCACAGACTGAGCAGGTGAATGGCCTCTCCCCAGTGTGAATTCGCTGATGACTCTGCAGGTTGGATATCTGAGTGAATCCCTTCCCACAGTCTGAGCAGGTGAATGGCATCTCCCCAGTGTGAACTTGCTGATGACTCAGCAGGTTGGACAGCCGAGTGAATCCCTTCCCGCAGTCTGAGCAGGTGAACCACTTCTCCGTGTGAACTTGCTGATGGCTCAGTAGGTGGGATGACCGAATGAATCCCTTCCCACATTCTGAGCAGGTGAATGGCCTCTCCCCAGTGTGAACTCGCTGATGAACCTGTAGGCCGAATGACCGAGTGAATCCCTTCCCACATTCTGAGCAGGTGAATGGCTTCTCCCCAGTGTGAATTCGTTGATGAATCTTTAGGCTGAATGACTGAGTGAATCCCTTCCCACATTCTGAGCAGGTAAACGGCTTCTCCCCAGTGTGAACTCGCTGGTGTGTCAGTAGGTGAGATGACACAGTGAATCCCCTACCACATTCTAAGCAGGTGAATGGCTTCTCCCCAGTGTGAACTCGCTGGTGTGTCAGTAGCTGAGATGACACAGTGAATCCCTTCCCACAGACTGAGCAGGTGAACGGCTTCTCCCCAGTGTGAACTCGCTGGTGTGTCAGTAGGTGACTTGACTGAGTGAATCCCTTCCCACATTCTGAGCAGGTGAATGGCCTCTCCCCAGTGTGAACTCGCTGATGAATCTGTAGGCCGAATGACCGAGTGAATCCCTTCCCACATTCTGAGCAGGTGAATGGCTTCTCCCCAGTGTGAACTCGCTGGTGTGCCATAAGGTCAGATGACCGAGTGAATCCTTCCCCAGAAATTCAGCAGATGACCAGCTTCTGACTGGTGAGTCCACAGGTGGGATGACAGACTAAATGCTTTCTTACACTCAGAACAGGTGAATGACCTTGCCCAGTGTGAACTTGCTGATGTACCTTCAGTTGAAATGTCTGACTGAATCCATTCCCACAGCCTGAGCAGAAGAATGGGCTCTCCCTTGTGTAAAATGACACAGGTGCCAGTTGGTCAAATGACTGAGTGAATCCTGCCCCGTAGTCTGATCAGATAGGAAGGTTGATTGAATCCCTTGCTTCACTTCTTAAATATCTAGACAGAGACAGCAAAACTGGTGTGCCATGTTTGAGCTTCCGGGAGACGAATTCCTTCTCGTTTTTAACCTGTAAAAAGATTTACAAAATCCATCAATGGGTGTAGGACAACACTTTGGATGAGATTACTTGAGTTGTCAAGGTTTGATCTAGCATCATACTGTTACAGAGAGGTTCCACCCAAGTTGGGCAGAAAAATCATCTTCTAAGTGGGCACAGTGCTGGTATCTGGAATAACCATCAATTCTCTGATGTTCTTTTTATTTCTATAGGAATGGGACATTTCTGCCATCTCCAATTTGTGCCTTGGCTCAGTTTGGCTCCCTCCATTGGTATTATTCCCTGTTCCTGCTGAGCTGAATGGGTGCCTGGCCACACAGTAACTGAAACATTCTCACACAAATAGTCTTTCTTAATGGGCAGCTAGAATTTTCTCATATGTATTATTAACTTAAAGTGCCACAGTTTTAATGCCTTATAAAAATTTCCTGCTGAGATGAATAGTTGGTCCACACAGCTGTTCAATGGACATAGAGTGAATCTTTGTGTTAGTTCAGGCCCTTGTAGAAAAGTACCAACACAGAAACAGGCCCTTTGGACAATCTAGTTTGTACTAAACTATTTAAACTGCCCAGTCCCACAACCCTACCATTCAGGTACCTACGCAAACCTCCTTAAATGCTGAAATTCAGCTCGAATTCTCCACTTGTGTTGGCTGCTCATTCCACACTCAGATGACCATCTGTGTGAAGAAGTTTCCCCTCATGTCCCCCTTAACATTTCACCTTTCACCCTTAACCCATGGCCTCTGGTTGTAGTCCCACACCATCTCCGTGGTAAAAGCCAGCTTGCATTTAGTCTATCTATGTCCCTCTATCACAATCAAATCTCCCCTCAATCTTCTACATTCCAAGGAATAAAATCCTACCCTGTACGTTGTAACTAAAGTCGCCCAGACCTGGCAACATCCTTGTGAATTTTCTCTGAACTCTCGGAACCTCTTTTACAACTTTCATGTAGGTAGGTGACCAAAGCAGCACAAAATATTCCAAATTAGGCCTCACCAATACCTTCTACAAGTCAAAATAACATCTACCTACTGTTGACAGTGCTTTGTTTCATGAAGGCCAATGGGCCGAAATCTTTCTTTCCGTCTCTATCTAACTGTGACACCACTGTCAGTGAATTATGGACTTGTATTCCCAGGTCCCTTTCTTCTACAACACTCCTCAGTGCCCAACCAGTCAAATACAACACCTCACTCTTGTCTGCATTGAATTTCATTTTCCATTTCTCAAACCATTTTTCCAGCTGGTCCAGATTGCACTATAAGCCATGATCATCTTCCTTGCTCTCCACTACACCCCAATCTTGGTGTCATCAACAAATTTACTGATGCAGTTAACCACACTATCATCCAGATTACTGACATAGATGACAAACAACAACAGATCCAGCACTGATCCCTCTGACATACCACTGGTCAAAGAGTTCCAGTCAGAGAGGCAACCATCTGCTACCATACTCTGGCTTCTCCCAAAGACAGTGTCTTGTCCAATTTACTATCTTATCTTGAATGTTGTGACTGAACCTTCTTGACCAACCTCCCATATGAGACTTTGTCAAGTGCCTTGCCGAAGTCCATGTCGACAACATCCACTGCCTGGCCTTCATCCACTTTCCTAAAAAACTTCCTCGAGAGACTCTATAAGATTGGTGAGCCATGAACTACCATGCACAAAGCCATGCTGTCTATCCTTAATCAGTCCAAATCGATCCAAATACTTATATATCTGGTTCCTGCACCTACGTTAGAATAACTTTCCCCCTACTGATGACAAGCTCACCAACATACAATTTCTTAGTTTATTTTTAGAGCCTTTCTTGAACAGCGGAACAACATTGGCTGTCCTCCGATCTTCCAGTACCTCACCTGTCACTAAGGATGATTTAAATATCTGTGCTTGGGCCCCTACAACTTCTGCACTTGTCTTCCACAGGGTCCGAGGGAACAACTTGTCAGGCCCTGGGGATTTACCCATGGTAATTTGCCTTCCGACGGCAAACACCTCCACCTCTGTAAGCTGTACAGGCTCCATGAAGTTGATGCTGCTTTGCCTCACTTCTACAGACTCTGTGTCCATCTCCTGAGTAAATACAAATGCAGAAAAAATCTCCCCCATCTACTTTGTCTCCTCATATGGATTACCATTCTGATCTTGCAAAGGATTAATTTTTTCCCTTGCAATTTTCTGCACTTAACATATCTGCAGAATCCAAGAGGATTCTCCTTCACCTTGTCTGCTGGGGCAACCTCATGCCTTCTTTCATAAGTGTTCACTTGAATTTCCTGTATCTCATAAGTATCCCATTTGTTCCTATCTGCCTGTACCTGGTGCGCACCTCCTTTTTATTGATCTGGGAGATGAAAACCAATGGGGTGATAGAGCTGCATGGTGGGGGGTGGAGGTAAGGGGGGTTAAACTAAAGTTGCAGGGGGAATGGATGCCTGAATAACAGAACAGATAGTGGAGGGGTTTTGGAGACAGGTGTTGTTCAGCCCTCAAAGTCAGGAATGAAAAACGTTGAGCGTGGTGCAGTGAATATGCTGAGCCCTGTATATCTCAATGCAAGGAGCATGATAGGAAAGGTGGATGTGTTCAGGGCATGGATCAACACCTGGAATTAAGACACTAGGATCTGGGACAGGCTGCTTTATGGCAAAGGTGTGCTTGGTAAGTGGGAGGCCTTCAAAGCGAAATTTTAAAAGTACAAAGTGGTTATGAGTTTGTCAGAATAAAAAGTAAGGATCAGAAATGGGAACAAAAACCTACCAAGAGACAGGTGGGGACAACAACTCGTTTTCAAATTAACAAGCAAGGATGCTTCCTGCCGTGAGTACCACCCCACAGGAAGAGCCCAACGGAATTCCAATTCCGTTTGTGATTGATATGCTGGCAACCACAACCACTCTCAATCAGGAAATAATATCGGAAAATGGATTCCAGCTATCAAACACGACAATCACACTGTCTGGGTTCGAAGGCACGGAACGCACGTATTCACATACACAGCCACTGCAGGTGGAATTCCAGGGGGATTGAGAAAAGCCAGTATTATGCACCCCTCTAGGGACAAAGTTCCCAGTCACATTACAGCTGTTAAAGGAAGAGAGAACAGTGCAATACTGGCCGAAGTTCCGGATTTCCTTTGGAGACAGACAGGACAGGTGGTTCCCCATACCACCGTGACGGTTTGCCTTAGGCTTAAGCCAAAGAGCCTAGGGTTCCTTGCCTACACCCTGATGAAACAAGCCCCCAGCACCAAGGGAGGATGGCCAGACTTGGCCGCATGCCAACTCTGATACTGGAAGGACTCAGGTGAAGACAGGACATCTGGTAAGACACTCTTTTAATATTGACCGAATCCAAGAGGCTGTACCCCATCTCTGGGCAACTTCAGGCCATGAAATTGGCCTTGCTTGTTGATTTCTAAAACTGCCCCCCATCTGGATCACCATGAAAAGAGGACAGACATTCCCATCCATTCTGCTATATCCCCTCAAGCCCAAGGCACTGTTTTATGAGAATGGAAGCCCTTTTGTGGATCCAGCAGGGAAACAATATTCTGGTGATGCGATAGTAACTGACAGTGAAGTAATTGAGCCGGACTCTTTTGAAGCAGCCGTCTCGTCCAGAAGGCTGAGCTGTTTGCTCTGACTTGTGCCTATATCCTAGCAACAGATAAAAGTGCGAACAATTACACGGACTTCTGTTATGCATTTGGAGTTGTACATGACTACTGGGCTCTTTGGGAACATGGGGATTCCTGACTTGCTCTGGCCACCCCATTAGTAATGCCACCTTTGTAAACAACTTACTCACTGCTCTACAGCTACCTTGAGTTCTGGCCATTATTAATGTGCGGCCCACACCCGCATGTCCAAACAGGTCACTAAACTCAATGCTTTAGCAGATTAGACAGCGAAAAGTGCTGCACAATCCTCGATAGTTCCCATCGGTGTGCCTTTGATAGTTCTCCTCGGGTTCAGGCAGAACAAGCAGAACAAGTTTGCCAGACATGTGGGAGGTACGTACTTTTCAGGGGGACGCCTCTGAGGAGGAGTGCAAGCTGTGGTTCCAGATGGGGTGCCAGAAAGTCCCCGACCCAGGTTTTTGGATCACCCCAGCGGGACAGGTTTGTGTTCCTACACAGTTTTTACCAATATTGGTCAATCATGGACACACCTGGAAAAGGAGGGAATGGTTGTTAACCTGCACCCTGCACACCGGGTACGACTCCCTTGACCATTTTCGTGTCTACAAGTTGATGTTACTGAATTGCCTAGAGTACATTGCTATAGATACTGCTTAGTTATTATAGATACATTTAATAGATGGATGAAGCTATTCCAACTACCAATAATACTGTTATGACTGTTGTGAAGGTATTATTACGGGATATAATTCCCAGGTACGGCCTGCCAGAGATGCTGAGCTCTGACAATGGCCCACACTTTGTGGTGAAAGCAAGCAAAGGGGTGTGGAACAAACCAGCTATCAAGCAACAATTCCACTGTGTACACCACCCACGGGCCGCTGGCTTAGTGTCAATAGCACTCTGAAGGGTAAATTGGCCAAACTAACAGCGGAGACTGGACTCACTTGGTTGAAGGTCCTACTGTTAGACCTATTCCACATGAGGGTCACCCCACAGGGGAAAACAGTGTTGTCACCAGCTGAAATCATTTATGGACGGCCCATGAGGACACCCTTAGGACCAAGACCTTGTGTACCATTGTTCCCAGAAAGTCTACCAGGTATATTGGATATGCATACCCTAGGGCAGGCATGGGCAAACTACGGCACGGGGGCCATATGCGGCCCGTCAAGCTTTTTAATCCGGCCCGCAGAACTTGATGAAATTATATTAATAAACCTTGTTAACGTTTTTTCCCCGCAATTCTGGCGTTTTCCCAATAGATGATGCACTCTATCTACATTGAGGAGCAGCATAATACTCCACATTTGCACTTTACTCTTTGTTCGGCTCGACCTATTTGTGTGAACAGGCGTTCAGCGTCATGAACATCAACAAAGCCAGCCACAGATCCAAGTTAACTGATCAACACCTCAGATCCATCCTGAGAATCGCCACAACAAAACTAAATCCAGACTTTGATGCGCTGGCTAAAAAGGGAGACCAACACTGTTCCCACTGAAATTAAAAATAAGTTTCTTCGTTGTGTTATGTAAAAAATGCATTTGAAAATATTTTTTTCAATAAGCCTTACATGTTACATGTCATTTCTGTTAAGTAATGGACATGAGTAGTGCGCAGGTGCACGTACGTTCTCAAAATAAAAAATGCGCTCCAGATCAAATAATGCGCTCTGCATACTGGCACGCTGTCACTGTTCAGTCCTTGTGCTGGTCGTTGTTGAGTTTTGGCACAGGGGACAATTGAATAAGTAGACCAGCATCTCCTACTGTTTTTGAAATAAAGACAGTCAGGAGGAGAGTGATGATGATAATATCTTGAAGGATAACAGAATTTTCAGTGCTTTAAAATACTAACTGTTACTATTAAAAAAAGCTGTATTTTATTCATTTAATTTTCAGTGTTTTAAAAGTCATTTCAATAAATAGCTAAATACCATGGGACTTCAAAGACACATATTTTGTTGTAATGCATTTGTTCATTTTCAATTGAAATTAAAGCACATGTTTTCTACATATCTCATGATATTTTATTTTCTCTTATGAGGTGTATTACCGAAATACTCCGTCCATCTGCTCCTAGTCCGGCCCCCCTGTCAAATTTTAGAACCCTTTGTGGCCCACAAGTCAGACAGTTTGCCCACCCCTGCCCTAGGGGAAGAGATGGGGAAATACATATGCCAACTAAACAAAATTTTCCAAGCATTACACTCACAGGTAGGACAGGCTTACAAGGAAGAGAACTACCACGCAGAGAGGAGTGATTATCGTACCCAAGAACCTGGGAATTTTGTCCTGACCAAGAACTGGGATTGAGGGAAACTCAGACCTCGGTGGAGAGGACCATATCAGGTGTTACTGACCACTCCACGGCTCAGAGACTGAAGGGGCAATCTCGGTGGATACATCAAACAGACTACAAACATGTTACTGAAGGAACTGAGTAGAAGGACTCTCTCGGACTAAAGGCAAAAGTATTGGTTGATAGTGGTGTGATGAACCTCTAGGTTTCTTGCCATGGACTGTCATTTTAAGAGAGTGCCTGAGTGATGCAGCCGCCAGCTTTATCGGCTCCTGTTTGATTCTTACTGAGAGAGAGGGAGGGGTGGAACTATTTCACTCTGCAGCGTGTTTACACTTGTTCACAGCTTGTGTTTACATAGCTCGCAGTTTGCTTTATTTAAGCAAGGTCAGACGGAGAGAAAGAAAGAAGATGGAAGGTTCGAAACAAAGGACCTAGTGGCCGAAGTTCGCTGTTTGAACTCTCCTGTGCCCACAAGGGTGGGTTGATTATTGATCCAGCAAATACTGAATGTGTGATTGCCACTTTGTTTAATCCAATGGAGTGGATTTTTAGGTTTGACAGTGTCCTGTGAAGACCACTTGTGCTAACCCTTGCCTGGGGGTGGTAATTCACTTGTACAGGGTACCCCGTGACAAATCACTGTTGGTGATAATTCGTATAATCCATATGGGGATTTTGATGGAGTATCCCGTGGCTACCACTTTTGTTAACCCTTAACTGGATTCGGGTGCGTTATGTGGTAACCACTTGTGAGAAAGTGTTACCTCTGTGTAAAAAAACTTACCACTGATGTCTCCCCTAGACTTCCCTCCCTTAATTTTGTACATATACCCTCTGGTATTTGCTATTGCTGCCCTGGGAAACAGATACTGACTATCCACCCTATCTATGCCTCTCATAATCTTGTAGACCTCTATCAAGTCCCCTCTCATTCTTCTACTCTCCAAAGAGAAAAGTCCCAGCTCTGCTAACCTTGATTCATATGACTTGTTCTCCAAACCATGCAACATCCTGGTAAATCTCCTCTGCATCCTCTCCATAGCGTCCACATCCCTCCTATAATGAGGTTACCAGAATTGAACATAATACTCGAAGTGCAGTCTCACCAGAGAGTTGTAGAGATGCAACATGACCTCTCTACTCTTGAACTCAATCCGCCTGTTAATGAAGCCCAGCATACCATAGGCCTTCTTAACCACCCTATCAACCTGTGCAGCAACCTTGAGGGATGTATGGATTTGAACCCCAAGGTCCCTTTTGATTGTTTTGCTTAAGTTGTTATGTTATAAGTAGATACAAATAAAGACAGTGGTGTTAACATCATAACCAGACCCAATGTGTGGTCTATTGCTGCTGGTTCATTTAAATTGTTACAGGTATGTAACAGTGGTGTTCGTGTTTATGTCTTTGAGAGGGATCACCCCAGCATCCAGTTAACATTTCTATGTCTCTGTCACACCGATGCCAAACAGGTAGAACTAGGGGCCTGCTGGGTTTGTGCCAAAATTCCGCAGCATTGTAAAACTATGATTCCAATGTCAGTAATCCCGCTCAACCAGAGTGAGGAACTCTCAGCCTGGGCTTTCACAAATAACACCAGGGGAAGAGAGATGAGGAACTGGGGTTCAGTCAGAGATGACTGTGGCTGTCAGTGTTTTGAGGGATGGTATCTCAGGCTCCCACCAAACACAACTTCCTAGACTGGGAAACATGCATCCTGACCATACTTGCAGGTGCCCAGCAGCGGAGAGGAATAACTGAGACTGAGCGATTTTGGATGATCAATTTTCTCTCCTATGGAGTAGCCAGGAATTTATGAGATATAATCAATTTGGCTACAGCGCTTGAGGAGCTGGCCACAATACTGCAGGGACCCTGACAGAAACACAGGCCCAAGTAACAGAAATATCCACTGAAATGATTGTAATCTGGCAAACAGTCCAACAGAACTATATGGCTTTAGTTTTTATCCTAGCTGAGAAAGGGGGAACCTGTGCTATTAGTGACACAGAATGCTGCCCCTATATCCCTGATGCGCCTACTAACATTACTCCATCTCTGAGCACACTGCCAGGGAGATTGACAGCATCAAGAAAATAGGGCAGGATTTACATGGGTTCACCGAAGGTTCGAAATGGTGGTCTTTGAAAGCCTGTTTGTTAATATGTGGGGCATGATATTGCATTATGTCCTAATAGTTGTGCATATCATTGTTATAATTACTGTTGAACGCTGTTTTTACTCACTGATAAGTCAATGCTATATTCAGTTGCTTTCTCTGTAAAAAAACTACTGCTTTGTTGATCATGTAATGATCAAAAAGAGGGAGTGATAAAGTATGCAAAAGGGTTAACACTTGGTTAAACAACAGCAACCTGTTTTTCTGAAAGAAATTGCTGATGAGCTCCAGATGTGTTAAGCCATGCTGAGCCATATTTCTTCTTGAGAGAAGCTAGCTCGGGTTCCAGGATGTTCATCTCCTTGTGGACTCATGCGTAGAGATAGGGCAGCTTCAGTCTGTTCTAAGGCATTATGACTATTTTGTAATTTGTCTTTAGGGGCTGTCATGTAGTAAATAAGTTGGCTCCAGCCTGTCTTGTGTGGACAGATATATCTGTGGTATAACGCGAATTGTTAGTCAGTTAGTGGACTGGGCGGGAACAGTCATAGACTCTTCCTGTTTGAGTGACTAACTGAGTAAGCCCCAGGTGCTTGGAATAAACAGTTTGTGCTTATACGGTCCCTGAGTGAATTTATCGGGATTAGACTTTGATAGAATGGGATAGCTTTTAAAGGGCTGGGCTGCTGGAAGCACATTACCAGACCTGGAGTGATTCCAACTGGGTCTGACAGAGGCATAACTGGTTCTTCTGGGCACATTCAATCTCACTCCCAACTATTCCCTACCTTCCTTTCTACAGGTATGTAATGTCTAAAGGACCAGTGTTTGAGTAAATGAGACTCACCAAACTTTCCCCTGACTGAATCACTGGAATCTCTCAGTAAGATGGGTTCTCTTTAGTTGATGTTCTCAATCCTCGGGCAGGTTCACTTGTTGCTGTTCCCTCGTCTTCAGTTATGGTTTGCTTCCGGTTGGGGTTTTTAATTCAATAAATCACTCACCACAGGTCTAACTTTAACATGAAAGATAATGAAGCACATTAACAATAAAAAGGAGAACCAGACATTTCTACTTAATGTTACTAAGAGCAAAACTGACTGAAACTTAAACGTTGAAGGCAGATATAATGATCTCAGTGAACAATCTTTTGTTGTCCCTCACACATCACAAAACGATATGGGATAAGAAGGAGCCATCATTCAGTCATGGTAAGATATAAGACACAGGAACAGAATTAGGTGATTCGATCCATCTGGTCTGCCCCTCCACCCAACCATGGCTGAGTTTTATTCCAACACCATATTCCTGCCTTCCTCCTGTAACCTTGAAACTACTTAACAATCATGAGTATATTAATCTCTGTCATAAATATACCCAAATGGCAGCCTCAACCAACCTCTGCGGCAGCAAATTCCACAGATCAGACATCTTTTGGCCACTTTTTTTTCCTCATCTCAGTTTTAAAGTGAAGTATCTTTATTCTGAGACTGTGCTGTCAGATCGCAGACTCTCCGTCTAGTGGTAACTTCCTCTCCATGTCCACTGTATCCAGGCTTTTCAGCATTCAGTAGGTTTACTTTGCCAGACAACTCCCCCACCACCCACACCGTCCCTCTGAACTCCATTGAGCACAGGTCCAGAACCACCAAATGCTCCTTATACATAAAGCCAATCTTACCTGTGATTATTCTTGTAAATCTTGTCAGAAACAACTGTACTGAACACAAACAGGTACCAGGATAATTTACAGAGCAAAGTTGTGCTTTCTTTACTGCTCTACTATCACAGAATGACCCATTTCCATTTCCAGGTTAAAACAGGTCCATTTCAGGAAATATAAACCATTCCAGGGTGAATGTAATAAACAGAAACTGGAATTACCAAACACTCAGCAGGTAAGGAACAGCTGTGTTGAGAGGAACAAACTTTACAATTCAGGTTAATATATTTCATCAGAATGACTTCAAACATTTTCAGTTTTTTTGTGCAGATCTCCAGCAACTTGAGATTGTGCATGATTTCTGCTGAGTGACAGACAGGTGACAGTGGGTGTGTGTGTGTGTGGGGGGGGGGGGGGGGGGTTGTGATTTCCAAACACAGTTCAACACCAAACTCAAGGGTCTATTTCTACTGTTGTAAACACGGAACTGCCCATTTACTCATAGCCTCTCCCTGTGAGGGATGGAATGGGAATTCATCCTCTCCTCAGATTAGCAGTCATTGCTTCCAAAGGAACTCCAGAAACAAACTGCTGATCCCAGACCAGAAATACTCACTCAACACCTCATAAGCCCAAGCAGCTCGATCCCCGGGTCCATTTTACCTGGATCAAGAACTGTGAATAGTTAAGTGAGTAGAAGATGAACTGATCTCCAAAAGTTAAAATTAAAGATGAAACACCCTATTCAACATTTTAAGCAAGATTAGTGTATTATTTTTGTTTTGTGTAATTTTAGAGTGAAAAAAATAAAGGAACAGCATGCAAAAGTTTGGGGACCCTAAGAGATTTAAGCTCTCAGACGACTTTTACCAAGGTCTCAGACCTTTATGAGATTGTTAGTGCTGTGGCTTGTTCATAATCTTTGTCAGGAAAGTCTAGGTGATGCAAATTTCAAAGCTTTATAAATACCCTGACTCCTCAAACCTTCTCCCAGCAATCAGCAGCCATAGGCTCCTCTAAGGAGCTGCCTGGCACTCTGAAAATTATAATAATTGATGGCTACAAAGCAGGAGGAGGCTATAAGAAGATAGCAAAGCATTTTCATGTAGCCGCTTCCTCAGTTCGTAACATCATTAAGAAATGGCAGTTAACAGGAATGGTGGAAGTCGTCCAAGAAATCTTTCCCACAGAACTGCTCGTAGGATTGCTAGAAAGGCAAATCAAAACCCCTGTTTGACTGCAAAAGACCTTAACGAAGATTAAGGTCTGGAGTGGTAGTGCACTGTTCTACGGTGCAGCAACAGCAACACAAATATGACCTTCATGGAAGAGTCATCAGAAGAAAACCTTTCCTTCATCTTCACCACAAAATTCAGCATCGGAAGTTTGCAAAGGAACATCTAAACAAGCTTGATGCATTTTGGAAACAAGTCCTGTGGACTGAAGTTAAAATAGATCTTTTTGGCTGCAATGAGCAAAGGTATGTTTGGAGAAAAAAGGGTGCAGAATTTCATGAAAAGAACACCTCTGCAACTGTTAAGCATGAGGATGGATCAATCATGCTTTGGGCTTATGTTGCAGCCAGTGGCACAGGAAACATTTCACTGGTAGAGGAAAGAATTAGTTCAAATAAATACCACAAATTCTGGAAATAAACATCACACCATCTTTAAAAAAAAGCTAAAGGTGATAACGGGATGGCTTCTACAACAGGATAATGATCCTAAACACACCTCAAAATTCACAATGGACTACCTCGAGGTGCAAGCTGAAGGTTTTGCTATGGCCCTCACATTCCCCCGACCTAAACATCATTGAAAATCTATGGATAGATCTCAGAAGAGCAGTGCATGCAAGACAGCTTAAGAATCTCACAGAACTGGAAGCCTTTTGCAAGGAAGAATGTGCAACAATCCCCAAACAAGAATTGAAAGACTCTTAGCTGGCTTCAGAAAGCATTTACAAGCTGTGATACTTGCCAAAGGGTTGTTACTAAGTACTTAGATCATGCAGGGTGCCCAAACTGTTGCTTCAGACCCTTTTCCTTTTTTGTTATTTTGAAACTGCAAAAGATGGAAAAGAAAAAGTAATCGAGCTTAAAATATTAAAAAAATGTGTCATCTTTAACTTTATGCCTTTTGGCACTCAGGTCATCTTTTATTCACTATATTGCTATTCACAGCAAAAGAAATTTTGACCAGGGATGACCAAACTTTTGTATGTCACTGTATGTGATTTTCTTCCTAAATGATACTTTAAGAAGTCAGATTTCCAAATATCACCCCACATTTGCAAATTATCCAGCAACCATTGCATCGCCACAATACACACAGGTAACACCAGTTTCTGTATTGTACATAAATATTTCCCCTGAACCCCCACCCCCTCCAGGTGGCTGACAGTGGTGAACTCGGTGATGGCAATGCCAATGAATATGGAGGGAAGGGCAGTAGTCTGTCTCACTGGAGTCTGGCACATTTGTGATGTGAAAGCTACTTGTTGCCCAGGGCAAAGGTGTTTGATACCCAGACAGAATGGGTCAAAGCATGTCCTCACCGGTAGAAAACGCCAGAACAAGAGCAGGCAGAACAAGCAACACACACAAAATGCCGGAGGAACTCAGCAGGCCTGGCAGCATCGATAGAAAAGTGTACTAATGCCGAGTTCCTCCGGGTTTTTGTGTGTGTTGCTTGGATTGCCGGCAGCTGCGGTTGGAGGCAGAACAAAGGCGATTGTCTCAACAGCTGATGGAAAGACTTTGTTCCCTTTCTACGAGTTCCTGATCCCTGCATTTAGTTTTCTGGAGCTCAGTTCTGCCTGTGAGATCTATTTGCTCCCATTCCCTGATTAGCCGGAAGCTCCCCGGGGCCCGAGTACGGATCGTGGGGCTGAGAGAGAAGAAAAAGACCTGTCCTGTGCCGAGTTTGTGAGTCACTGTGTTCAGTGTTCACAGCAATTGTCACTCAATTAAAACCCACCCAGCACCCGTTCTTACCTCTGCTGGTCCTCCCGACATTTTGTGCACTGCGCGCATGCGGAGTTGTCCAAGACAACGGCAAGCTTGACGGCTGCGCATTTGATCGGTGCTTCAAGCGACAGCGAAATTTTGATCGCACGGCTTTATGGGTAATCACGGGGCCATTAAAGGTTTCTGCAAGCACCGGTTTTATGCCCATACCTCAGTTTGTTTTGTGTGTAGAAAAATCAGCAGTTTTTTTTTACCCAGAAAGCGGTTCCCATAAACGATACACTCAATATCAACAGGTATTTCGTTTATTTAATGTCAAAGTACAATCGTCAAACAGAAGAGATTCTGCAGTTGCTGGAAAACAGCGACGCACACACACACAATGCTGAAGGAGCTCTGCAGTTCAGGCAGCAACTAAGCAGAGGAGTACACAGTCCAGACATGCTGAAAGGGCTCGGCCTAAATGCTGTCCATTTATTCCTTTCCACATTTGCTGCCTGATCTGCTGATTACCTGCAATGTTTTGTAGACATTAACCATTCTGTTTTTCAATTGACCAGTTTCCAAATGTTACTCATCTTTCATTCATAGCCACACCCTGCTGGTCTGGCTCCTCTTCTTCCTCCTCCTTGTAACCTCCAGACCCCATCTCTTTCCGGAGACCTAGAGCCCTGATTGGTGCTGGCAACTCTTTGGATTCTGACTTTGCTCCACCGAAGATTCACTCGCTAGTCTGCTGTCAGGCTTTAGAGGCGCATTGCAACAACCCAGCTGTCTGAGGCACAGTCCTTTGAAATTAGTGATTTGTGAGTGTGGTAGAGACAGGGGATTTGATACAGAACTGTTTTATCTTTCACGGATCCACCGTAATAAACATCAGTCTAATTTAAGGCCAACATCAGCAGAACAGACTCCTCCAATGCCCAGTGACCAGGGTTCAGTCCTGGGTGCGATGAGCAGCCACAAGAACTGTAGAATCTGACAGTAACAGTCCCTTATGAACCTGCAGCGGCCTTCAGTCACCGTGGTGGTTAAACATTTAAAACGGAGCTGATTTGAACTTCCACTCTGACGTTAAGTTGCTAGTGCTGCAGCAGCTGGGATGATTGAGTAAAACTCTTTGCTCACTCCGGACAGAAATGTGGCCTCTATTTATTGTGAACTCACCGGAGCATCACAAGGTGGGTTAACTGAATGAGTCTCTTCACACACACGGAGTAGGTGAACGGCCGCTTCCCAGTGCGAAGTTGCTGGTGCATCTCGATGGCCGACTGATTCCCTTCCAAAATGAGAGCCAGAGTATGACGTCAAACTGCTGTAACGTCACGGCATTGTATCCAATCAGATCACAGACATGGACACGTGATCGGGCTCTCCTGGTAGCGAGTGGGGCGCTGTCTTCTCCAGCATCTCGGCCTCCACATTCAAGGATCGGTGGCATTCAAACGCTGGTGAACTGACAGATACAGCGGAGCTATCGTTCTGTTGTGTTTGTGATTCCCACACAGAGATCTTTTGACATATCTACACTGTTAAAAGTTTACAGACCACGTCAGTGGGTGAGGGACAACATTTCAACTCAGATAATTTTAGTCTCCATGGTGCCTTCAGAAAAAAGCACTGTCACAGCTCAAAACAATTTGGAGGAACAAGACTTCATCTTCTAACTGGCTACAGTTCCGGCATCAGGGTCAATATCAAACTCTCTGCTTCCCTCCCTGTATCAAAATGGATCATTCCTCCCCTTCATCAGTCTGTGACTTGGCTCAGTTTGTCTGTCTCCTTCGCGTGCTGAGCATGCGCCACACACCCACTGAGATCACGTTTTATTTACACGGACGCGACTAGAGACTTTCTGATTATTATGTCCCTCATGGCATCTGTCGGTGGTAAACTCAGAGTCAGCAATGCTATAGATCCTCAGGAGCAGGTGATTAGGCTTTTTCGTTGGAGATCGATAAACTGCCGGTAGTGTGCAGCTGGATCAGTGGTTCATTTTCAGACTGGAAGGAGGTAGCGTTTGAAGTACCCAGAGATCAGTCCCTGACCACAGTTGTTCACAGTTTAATGTCCTGGCGGAGGCAGCGAGATGTGAGATGTCCCGGACTGCCGGTGACGCAGAAAGAGTGGAGTTGGGGTAGGGGAGGCTATTCACATGCAATTTCGTAGATTTGCAATCAGTACATAGTGCACTGTGGGGCTGCAGTGGCGGGTTCCATTGCTGGGATCAGTGCATAGTCACGTGGGCTATGAGGATTTTGTGAATAAATCGCCATTATCCAATTTAGAATCTCAAGCCGCGGAGCAAGCCTATCGTTTGTAGATTTAAGTTGTATGTATGGCATTATGGTAACCGGATACTATAGCCCTCCACGAGCTCTCTATCCAGTCCTTTCAATATCCGACTTCATCCGTAAATTTGACCACAGGGCCATGAATACTGTTATCCGATGCATTGACATAGAACATAAAAAGAAACATTGCTAACCAGACCCCTGTGGACCTCTGGGGTAGTAATCTCAGAATTGGTGCCTGTGCCCCTGCTAGCGATGAAAGAATATCATTGTCAGGCGTATTAATGTATGGCTGAGAGACTTGTCTAGGGGGCAGGGCTTCAAATTCCTGGATCACTGGGGCCTCTTCCGGGGGAGGTACAACCAGTACGAAAAGGACGGGTTACACCTGAACCCAAAGGGGTCCAACATCCTCGCGGGCTCAGATGAAAAGGAAAAGAGGAATTATGGGAGGAAGCTGGCAACTAATATCAAAGAAGGTATTAAAAGCTTTTTTGTTAAGAATATAAAGGATAAATTAGAGTGAAGTGTAGATATATAACCAATGCATATAATGCTGGAGATATTGTAATGAAAGATGCAGAGAGGACAGTGGAACTGAATGAGTGGAAGACGTCTGCAGTATATCTGACAGTCAAGAGTGTCACGGAAGTGAAGTTTGTGCAGTGAAAATTATGACTGAAAAGATGCTCAGGAAGCTCAATGGTCTGAGGTTGGATAAATCTCATGGACCTTAAGGAATGCTTAAGGAATGTATTCTGAAGGGAGCAGCCAGAGAGATTGCAGAGGCATTAACGATGATCTTTCAAGAATCGATAGAATCTGGCATTGTACCGGATGACTGGAAAATTGGAAATGTTACCCCGCTATTTAAGAAGGGTGGGCGGTAGCAGAAAGGAAACTATAGACGTGTTAGCCTGGCATCAGTGGTTTGGGAAGTTGTTGGAATCGATTGTT